>NC_056730.1:724795210-724860210 GCF_019279795.1 Protopterus annectens | reverse complement strand
CAATGTGTCAGGTTAATAGCACTAATATTTTAAATGTGCCCCTGATGTTGTCATGATGTGTCCCTGATTCAGTTGATATTTGTCCCCAATCGTTTGAGAGGTCTGATAGGGACAGAAAGCACATATTCCATTTACAACCTTAGAAAGATGATAGAATAATATGTATGCAGTAGCATGACTCGGCTGATGTGGGTTCCAAAACCCAATTACTTGTTTGTATTGAAGTGTGTCAATTCCCATGTATTAGCTAGACAGGTGCAGATTGTAAGAGGAACACACCAATAATATGAATCAAATCTGGATAGGCCGTGGATTCCATACAGTTGAATGGCATGCTTTCGCCTAATGGGCAGCCATTCCCAATACTGTAGGCATGTAATCCGATGTAATAGGAATCACATGGCAATATCGTAGTCCTCATTCCCACCCAGCGGTGTGAGTCTCAGATGCAAACACCAAATGCAGTGCATTTGCAAGTGTGGGAGCAAGCGGGTGTAAGCCTTTTTGGCCACCGGTATGCGAGTAGCACACTGGTGAAGCAATGTAGAGGCTAACTGTAACTGGAGGTTAGCATTGCTTTGCTCCACGCAAACCCATGCACACCCGCTCACAACTGCTTTAATGTGCCTTAATCTCTCCATATCCAACAGCCTTGTTCTGCCCAGCAACAAAATAAATGGCCTCTGCAAGGCTCGAAACCAGGACCTTGCACACACAGCCAATGTGATTTACCAATAAGCCATGGCAGATATAGAGACATTGGATGTTATCACAAACATATCATCCAGCACAGTCATTCAACAGTATAGGAAATGTATTCCATCATGTAGATGTATGTGTGTGTTTATGTCCAGATATAGATACGTACATATATATAGATATATCAAGAACATCCCATGTGACAACAAAGCATTAAAAAGGAAGGAAAAGGGAAACATCAGCAATGCCTGTATTATGTAGTGGTGTTGTCCTATGTAATATCAAGACTCCCTCAGACAGACATGTGTCATTAATACATGCAAACATTTGTACATTGGCCAAATACATCACTCTGTGCATTTTATTTACATTAACACAACAGTTCCTGTCCAATCATTATGTGAGAACAGTACTCTTGCAAGGTGCTGTGTGCAACATCATCATCATGAAAAATGTAAATGGGTTAACCATAGAGGGACTGGTAGTGTTGTGTGTACAATGGGGTCATCTGCATCACGTGTACCTGGAACCTTTAGGAGTCATGTGCATGCCAGGATTGTGTGCCTGAGAGACAGGGGAGAGGACAACTGGAGTATGTTGTGATGCCTATTAAAAAGGTTACATGTGTCCAGTGGACACGTGTGTGAAATGGACCGCTATGTATGGGGCAAATCTTGTTCTAGGAACTGATTGGCCTTTTGTTTCTGCACTGGTGCAGCAGTAGCATTGTTGCCTCACAGCAAGAGGTTCCCCCGTTCTATTCTCGGCTGGAGTGCGGGGAGTGCTTTCCGTGTGGAGTCTGCATGTCCTCCCCGTGGTTGGGTGGGCATTCGAAAGACATGCATAAATAGGCATGCCTTCGTTGAAGGTTGAACGTCGAGCTGGCACCTTGGCGTTTGTGAAAATCTACTGCCAATCATTAGCGGACCGGAGTTCCACTGTGGCAACCCCTAACTGGGAAAAGCCGAAAGACAAACAACAACAACATCAACAACAACAGGGTGAGAGTGGGATGTGGGGGAAGGAGATTAGGTATGCTCATGGAGGATAGGTTGGGTAGGATGACAGACAAGACAGCATACAGGGTCAATATTTGACACATGTGGGGGGATACACCTTGGACAGGGAGGGGTGTTCGGCAGTCACAAGCCTATGAGCCCCCAGATGGAAACAGTGGGACGGAGGTCCCCAGCCATGGGCAGCCACCACTGCACCAAAACAGCCGCAAAGGTGGCTGTGCTGGGGGCTGTTTTGGAGGGGCAGGCTCACCCTCTAAATGTGACACTCTGCCCTCGAGCTGGCATACCTGGCCTTAAAACCCCTTATTGAGCTCCCTATGCACCATGTCCAGGACTGTATGACAGCGGACAAGTTCCTGTCTGGACCTGCTCTCAGGGTAACAAGCCCCATCCTCAGTGGTGGTTCCACCAGAAGGTGGTGCAGAGCCAACTGAGGTGGAGGTCCAATGCTGGGCCCCAGATGTGCTGGTGCTCGGTGCTATGGCCAGCTGAAGTGGGACAGGAGGTTCTGCCGAGACCTCCAAACCCATATAGCCTATGGTGTTGCAGTTTTAACACAGATATGGCTTAGTAATAGTCAACAGCATTCAGTATTACTTATAACAGCATGCATAGATATGACCATCAACCCAACACAACAGATGGTATACATTTGCATAGGGAGCACAACACATGCATATATACACTGCATGACATCTGTACAACGTGTAGAAGACTTGTGACTGCAGCTATGAACAGTGGCTCATTATTGGCATGTCACTGTGAGAACCTCAGACAGTGACTGTCATACCACTGTTTCATGTGACATATGTCCAATCAGGGATGCAATGGTAGTAACTCTCATCACTATCACCATGTACTGACTGCAATCCTCACACTATGCTTCTGCAGTTCACAGATGTGTGTTCAGTGAGTAACACAGGAAAAAAATGGTTCCACACACTGACCAGTCCACAGATGGTCCTACAGATGTGGGTTCCCTCACAAACAGAGCACTGTCTTGTCAGTTTTAAAACATGCAGAATAGCCATTACCGCACACACCTTGTTAAACTGGCAGTAGTCTCAATGAGGCATAGCTACACTTACATGCTGTAGTCATGTCTGGCACATCACCCTCCTGTCTTTAGGCTATTTTCCACTGTGCATGTTGTTTGAGGAATAGCAGGATACCATCTGTGATGCCTTTTACCAAACACCAGATTCAGGCTCCATTCACAGCGACTGTCATGGGCAAACACCAACATGATGTTCCTAGATATTGTACTATATTTCCATGCAATTGGCTATGGGAACATCACCACAGCTGTTCCACATGCAATCAGCTACAGGAGGATTGCGAGAGGTGCAGAGGCCATCACCTGATCATGATCATCACTTACAAAACACAAGCTGTTGCTGAGCAGGTGTACAACTCCACATCCACCAGAGAGTGTGTGGGAGGGACAGACAGAGGCAAAGTACATCAGAGAAGGGCTTGGGGACTAAAATCTAAACATCGTCTGTCACACACCTACCAGCACAGGGGTTCAAACCCCTGACTGACTAGCCATTACTATTACAAGTGCATGCAGTTACTCCATGTGCCACAAAGCTGACATGCTAGTGTGCTGTAAAAACATATATGTGTGCTGGTGAGCGACATCTGCAACAGAGATATAGTAGACATACATTAGGTGTAGCACACATGGCTGTCCACATGAACAGATGTAATTGTCAACACAACCACACTCTCTAAGGGAATCAGACACATTGCCACACTTTTCCAGGCCCACAAATACACTTCCTAACTACTTAGTTTGCCACACTGCAGTAATGCACAGGTACTACATGCACCACAGGGGATATCCAGAGGTTCTATGGGCTAGGGCATGTGAACGTGTCTGACATCAGTTGCTCTGCCAATGGGAGTTATACTGGGTGTGACTGTGGTTGGGTGCATCTTACCCCACACACAGACACATGGTGCCAGTACTGACATGCATGTGTGCATTGCTTCATGGGTGTGTAGTGGTTGGCTGTGCAAGATGGCTGTACAAGGCTGGGCGAGGGGTAATCCTTGGCATCACGCCACCTGACAATGGTGTGCAGTGTGGTTCAGGGGTGTAGTGTCTGCAATGTCCCACACAGATGGGTATTGTATGAAATGTCCTGTCATCCTGGTTAACATTGTGTATGGCCATTGCTTTGCAATGCATGCCATGTCTGTGTTTGATAGTCCTTGACATGGACATTGCCTGGGATGTGCTCGTCCTGCAATAATGTACAGTGACATGTACAAGTGTACTTGGTTTGGCTGACACATGTCGTGTACACAGACTGTTATCCTCAGATATGCCAATACTGGCCTGGTATGGCAGGACCTGCTTATAGACAGCAGGTTGACCCTGCACCTGCATTGATAGCATGATACAGGTATTCCCTGTTGTCAGTGGCATCTGTCCATACAGGGCACATGTATAAGGCATTGTATGGCCTCTGTGGGTCACATTTGATGGCACCACATATGTTGCAGGCATCCAGTAGGGAGCATAGTGAAGGCTCATTGTCTGCAATTATGTGCCTATTGTACTGCTGGACAGGGTGCTATGTCCTCTGCAACCCACTGCAATCACACCATGCCTACTACCCGTCATCAATGTGCAGGGTACTAGCAACTTAGTGGGATATTCTAGGCAAGTGTGTTTGTGTATGACAGATGGGTTCAGAACATATTCCGGGTAATAGTAGGTTTGCATACTTTGTTCACCAGGCCTTTTGCCAGATGTAGGGGTATGGCTTGCCAACACAGTCCTTTGGCTAATTGACATCTGTACTCCTTGTGAAGTGGACATTGTGACATATAATATGGATACCATATAGGAAAACTACAAAATCTGCTCCCCAACATGTCCAGTGGTTAGACACTTGCAGCCACCTCCACACAAGCTCTGAGTGTCAGTTACACACACACACACGCACACACACACCTGCCATGTCTTGGAATAGAACCTTTACCTAACTAGGTTATCACATTACAGCATTATGCAGTTACAGCACATGCTAAGGAGATTACTAAGTTACAGCAGTCCTAGAGGTGTATTACTAGGTGGGTGACATCAGCAGGATTGCCAAAGGTGGTTATTTGAATTGTAAAGAGTGTGCATACTCTAAAAAGCATTGTTTCTTTCTTTCTTAGGCTGACACATACAGTTAGCCTGTCTTGGAATAGAACCCCTACCTAATTAGTTTATTACACTACGACATTACGCAGTTACAGCACACGCTACGGAGATTACTGAGGTACAGAAGTCCCAGAGGTGTATATCTAGGTGGGTGACATCAGCAGGATTGCCAAAGGTGGTTATGTGAATTGTAAAGAGTGTGCATACTCTAAAAAAAAGCATTGTTACTTTCTCAGGCAGAGAGACAGACACACACAGAGTTGGCTTGTCTTGGAATAGAACCCCTACCTAACTGGCTTTTCACACTACAACAGTATACAGTTACAGCACGTGCTACAGAGCACACTGGATGACTGCAGTCCCAGAGGTGTATTTCTAGGTGGGTGACATCAGCAGGATTGCCAAAGGTGAGTATGTGAATTGTAAAGAGTGTGCATACTCTAATCAGCTTCGTTTCGTGGCACACTGAGGACGCCTGGAGTGAAACCAGCCACTGGTCTGTGTTTTTGTTGGGCGGGTTGCCTAATAAACTTCTCTTCACTTTGGCTTGATGGATTTATTTTGAGTGCTGGAAATGCTTTTGGGTTTTATATATATATATATATATATATATATATATATATATATATATATATATATATATATATATATATATATATATATATATATATATATATATATATATATATATATATATATATATATATATATACATATATATACACAAACACAGCTATAGCTATATATATATATATATATATATATATATATATATGTATGTATATATATATATATATATATATATATATATATATATATATATATATATATATATATATATATGGGTCTACCTGAGATGGTCAACAAGCCATTTGATCGACACTCATTTGGTCGACAGGCAGAATTGCCCCCCTCCCCAATGTTGTGCAACCCTGGAGTTGATATATATAGTTGGGGGGGTAGGGGGCGAAGCCCCCCACATAAAACTGCTTGTCGACCAAATGAACTGTCGACCAAATGAGTGTCGATCATATGGCCTGTCGACCATGTGATAGGGATCCAAATATATATATATATATATATATATATATATATATATATATATATATATATATATATTACGTGTACACAAAACAGAGGCATCTCTTGTGTTATAACATTTCAATCTTAATCAGTTCACCAGAGAAGGGATGGTTGTTGTGTATGTGGAGTTTGGGGTGGGGAATGATGGCTAATGTAATCTACCCCGGGGATTGTGGAGTCTGGGTGGGGGAATGATGGGTATGGACTTACAACCCGGCGACCACTTCTGTGTCAATGCTCAACAGTGGCACAAGAAAATAACATACCCAACTGTAGTCGTGTTTGACTGTGTATTCTTTACCGTTCTTAACTATGTAATTCTTTGTAGACACCACTCACCACAGATGGCTACCATGGTGTGCTAAAAGACATTAGATGTGTATGCCTGGCTACAGGGTAGTCACACACACAAACACGCACACACTTGCCAGTATTGTGCATACACGTCTTGCCTATGTAAAGGTAACTAGTACAGTAGTATGCAGTTGGGGTATGAGTCACAGAACACATACCATTACACTTACTCTGATTCCACTTCTGAGCTGGGTGACATCACAGGACTGATTACTTGCAGTGGGGAGGGGGGAAGAGAGAGGTTTAGCAGTTGACAAGGATAAAGGCCAGTACAAAAGGTGGCATCTCTTTGGAATGCAGCAAAACCCACTGTCATGACAGGATGCAGACACAAACACACACACACACACACACACACACACACACACACACACACACACACACACACAGGCAGGCATTTGCTGACACACGCACACAAACACACTCAGCCATTTGCTGACACACACACACTCAGGCATTTGCTGTCACACACACAAACAAACACAGTTGCCAGTGGTGGGATCAGAACTCCTGCCTATCTGTAGATCACTATTACAGTACTACGCAGTTACAAGATGCACCATAGACATTACACATTCCAAGACAGTCAAAATGACCTTCTAAAATAGAGGACAACAACAGGGATACTGACAGTCACGAAGTACATAGCTGTAAACCTGTGTGTTTAAAGTAGGTTTCCATTACAACCTGTATGCACAAATAAGACACATCATCTGCATTTAGTACATAGGTAGGCCTGAGAGGTATAGTTGTAGCACAACAGGAACCTGAACTGGAGTATGCCCATCTGTGGAATGGACAACTACTATCACTATACAGGGTTACAGTGGGCATGTTCATACACTTAGTAGCACAGGGCCATTTGGGATGCACTATGACTACAACTACACAAGGTTATACCGGGCATGCTCATACACTTAGTAACAAAGGGCTTGTTGGATGCACTGACTCAAATTACACAAGGTGGCAGTGGGTAAGCTCATACACTTAGTAGCACAGGGCTGTTTGGGGTGCACTCTTATTCTAACCACAGAAGGCTACAGTGTGCATGCTCATACACTTACATGTACAGAACACATTGTAATGGACTTCTATTGTAAACACATGGGTTTACAGCTATGTACATCTTACCTGTCAGCATATATGCACATCATACTGGTTTACTACTTGATACCTGTATGTGGCCCGTAAATGATATATCTGTGTCTGTGCTGTGTGATACACATGCATACATGTACATGAAGTACTGACATATATATGTTAAGTATACACAATCATGCATGTGTGGCTGTGACAGACAATAGGTTAACTGGGACACACAGGCAGATGCTACCTACAGAATGTGTCACACACCTTGCTGCCCTGAAAGGCATACATTGATAGCAAGTTGTGGACAGTGGCATTATATGTGGAACAGTGGCATGTTTAAGCATAATGTGTGAGTCACATTGTGTAATGGTACTGAGGTGCAGGTGTCAAGATGACCTCTCCCGGCTGTGTTAGTAGTTGTCATTATTAGCAGAACTGCTACCCTAAGTATATCTCACATTGGTTATATACACAATTTCTGCTGCTGTCCATCACCTTACATGAGGCATTTTCTACCAAGCACATTACTGCCACTCGCAGTGATGTCATGGTATGAGTGGCAACTGCTAGACCAAAACAATGAGCCAATGTCCTGCTGTTATTATGAGGTTGTCCAGTGTCTGTCATTCCGGGCTGTCATGACTGAACGACAAGCCTTTGACACAGAGCACATGCATCCATGTTTCAAGTGTGTGTGGATAATACCTAGGTCGCATTTACCCATATAGCCGCATTCAAAGGCAAATGTCCTACACACAGAAGTAACACCCTGACACCTACAAGACAATTGCATTGGATGCTTATGCTAACCAGTGCTAGATGTGTGGCTTTAGTAATCCATTTGCTCAATGTAGAACCTACAATGGGGAATACTGACATCTGTGCAGTGAGGAACACCTGGCTGAAGGCTCTGCAGTGCACAATTGCACTACCACCATATAACTCAGATCCAGACATGTGGGCCATAACAGTGGTATGGACCATTCCAGGTTGTGGTGTCCACATATTCATAAATGCTACTCACATGTAAATCCCGCTACTCTGACATAACTCATCACAGATGAGTCAGGTACAAGTGACATTGGCAAACGTTGCATTCTAGATTGTATCCTCATATACATCCACCACCTTGTCCCCAGACTACCAACACACATCCATATGTGGTATGACATAGTATGGTAGATGTTAGAAAAATATGTATTTGAACATGTATAAAGTGCTAGTTTAAAAGCAAATAGTATATAATGCATTTTATTCTATTTACAATATGGCAATAAGAATGATTTTACATGTAATTGCTTGAAGCTTTGGAGCTGCAGTGTATTTGAACTCTGACCCTGGCAGTAGCCAGCTCAGCAAGCTTATGTTTTTCACTAATGATTATCTGCTGGGTCAGGAAATTAAATGTATAAAGCATTGAAAATCTTCTTCCTTCCTCTGGGACAATTGGCCTTGTGAATGTTACCAAGATAAGACACAGCTGCTGAAGTAATGTTGCAAGAAGAACAAAGAAGTATATTACAAGACTGAACCAACTATTGTATTCAAGCAGGCCTGAAACCTTGAAGGAGTAACATTTACAGAAAGACATTATAACTGACCAGGTGCTTTGCAAGGCTGTATTATTCCCATGGGAAAACTTTTAAAATGTATAACATCAGCTTTTTCTTATGAATAGAATATTGTAGACCATAGTGATGTAGGTGTCCTGTGACTAACCACGTCAGTAAGGTGGGCACAGCTTGAGTGTTAAACCTATATAAGATTGTGTACTTCCTGCATCATGTCAGACAAAACTCTGTACTTGTACGTTTTTTGCCTCCTGGTGTACACTAGTAAACTTTTGCATCTGAGCATCCTGTGTTGTTATCATTGTTTTTATTTAACAGTTTGGTCCTTCGAGAAACGGAAGCCCTCAGACAGCTACAGATCAGAGTGTGCCGGTGGTCGAATACTGCGCAGGAGAAGCTACCGAAACGGTTCTTCTTGAAATACAAAGACCTCCGACTGAATTATCATTTTGAGAGGCTGGCCACTTTCTGATCTGCGGCCGAAGAGCGGTCTCGAACTGGTCGACTCAGGAGGCTCAGGTAGGAAGATATTTGCCTTTTTTCTGTTTTAGATCAGGGTCTAGGTTGCAGTAAATACTATTGTCAGAAGATTTGTTATACAGATCAGGGACAAAAGGAAATTACTGTATATTTTGTCAGGGATCAGGGAAACAGAATAAGGTAGGCAGTTATTCTAGATAAACTGTAAGGAACTGAAATACCACGTGGTGAAAAGGGTTACGTAACATTTTCTTTTAGAATGGGAAATCAGTGCACTAAAACATCGCGAGATCCGCCCCTAACTGAAGACGCAAAATATATGCAATTACAACGGGCTGATAATGTAAGGTATTATACAAAATGGGTTAATAAATACGGATTTGATGGTAAATTAAATAAAATTTCATTAGTTAAACTTTTAAAACAGCTTAAATCTGACGCAGAAGGTCAGGCAAAAAAACAACAGCGATTAGGCATTCCTCAGGCACACAGGTGGATTGAGGAAGTAAACCGAAGGGAACAAAAAACTAAGAATGCGAAGACGTTATTTTTAGACAAAGAGGATAATAATACAGTAATAGCAACGGCCCCTCCCCCTCCAATGCCTTTTTCGGGATATGAAGCAGGAGGACAAGCTGGTCCACCTCCACGTTATCCTGAAGTCAGAAGAACACTAAAACCATTTGTTAGAGATCCTATTGAAACTAGGTCCCGGACACGTAAAACACTTGGGGACACAGACTTATATCAAGTAGGGAGAAACACACTAGAGGAGAGTGAGGAAGAAATCTGTCCACTAATCGAGTTACCAAATCCTCAGGCAGGACAGGAAGGGCAAGACCCAACTCTTCTAGTATACAGACCATGGACACTGGAAGATATTCGGAAAGCTACAGAGGGAATACCTCATCCAAAAGTTAATTACACAAAGTTTTTACAAGATTTACAAGGTATGAGACTAAGTTACCACTTGAATGGGGAAGAAGTAGAAAAGGTAGTTAGACAGATTGTGGGTCCAGACTGGCACATGATTTGTGGCACCTGGAATCCTCGTAATGCAGAGCTTAAACCACTCCCACATAGTGACGCAGAACTAGACAATAGAGTGAAAGGTCTTACAGATCGAATTTCTGAAAAATGGAAACCTAGAGCAGATTGGACTTGTATTAACCAATGCATACAACAAGAGAATGAAACTGTAGATGGGTACTATGGTAGATTATTGGAATGTTTCAATAACCATGGTGGTATGGCTATTCCTGAAAATCAGACACATGATACCTCGTATGAACAGCAACTGAAAAATGTGTTTTTGAAAGGTTGCATTGCACCTATCAGTAGCTTTATTACAAAGCATATGATAGATCATCGAACAAGTAGGCTACAAGCCTTACTTGAATATGCTAGACATGCTGAAAGACACTTTAATAGTAAAAAGAAAAAGAAGACACAGGTCTTCACAGCTGAAGATGGAGCTGAGGTCTTTGTAGTACAGTCAGGTAAAAAGGGTAAGAAAAATGCCCAGGGAAATAGACAATCTGACAAAAGGTCAGAAGATTTTGAAGAGAGAAAAAAGAAAGGAGAGTGCTTTAAGTGCGGAAATAAAGGACATTTAGCAAGGGATTGCAGGCTAAATAAAAAGGTGACTACAGAAAGCAAGGGTGATGAGGACTGACTATATGATAGTGATGAAAGTCAAAAATCATCAGGAAAGGCTAACAAACAAAGGACAAATGTAAATGTAGTGGAAGGAACAGAGGAAGTGCAAGCAGATGTAGAGGATGAAGAAGGTGAAATTTTAGATTTGGCATTACTGAGCTTGGAGCTCTATCTGGCAGACACAAAACCGGAAGTTACACTTCTGGTGGGGAAGGAAGTAAAATTCTTGTGTGACTCAGGGCGTCTCGAACTTTGATACACCCCTCAAAGTTACCAGAATATTCGAATCACCTGATTATATATTAGTGAAAGCAGCAAATGGACAGCTATATAGGGAGCCACTCTCCCATGATATAGCAATAACTGACCCTGTTTCAGGTATGACTCAGAAAAGTAAAATTGTAGTTTCTGCAAAATGTCCAGTAAACTTACTGGGAAGAGATCTTATGCAGATATTTGGCATAGCGGTAGTTCCCACTATGCAGGGTATGGAGGCACAAAGACAAATGGATACTTTTGGTGCGACCGGAGGGTGAAACTTATTACTGGTACAGCCAGGACCTAGTTACGACTGGTCCAGGGGCAGTAACCGAGGAACTGATGAATGTAGCCATCAGTAAGGCCCCCTCCCTTGACATTGACCAACAGCATTTGTTACATTGTACTCTATACTACTGTAGCATGCCAGGACCTGATAAAGAATATGAGCAAGAATTATTCAAAAATCCTGCTAACAGATTAGTATTACGAACCTTGTATTGAGATACTGAGGGAAACAGTGTGGTAAGCTGTTCACTACCTCAGGAATTCATGACACTGTACAAATCTAATCGACTACCACATGTTAGCTTAACAAAAAACAAGAATATGAAATGGGCGGACCTAGGAGAAAAAGTAACAGGATGGGAAAAACAAACTGAGTTAGAATTATCAGAGCAGGGAATACAAAAACAGAAATTGAATTGGCTAACACAGACACATCCAGCTGTACACTTACAAACTAGTGAAGACAGCTGATTAGCATTCTTATTAGAAGAAGAAGAAAAAGCCTTGTGTGACATACCAAACATTCTTTGGTCAACAGGTAAATCAGATGTAGGACTTATTCAAACAGCAGGACCAGTAACTATTACACCAAAATCAGCATTTAGACCACAGAAAAGACAATACCCCTTGAGGAAAGATGCTGAGCAAGGAATCAAGCCTATAATAGCAGCATTACTCAAGGAAGGAGTACTGGTAGAATCTCTTGATTCACCATGTAACACCCCTCTATTTCCTGTTAAAAAAGCAAGCTTGTAATGGCGGATGGTACAGGATTTACAAGCTGTAAACAATGTAATAATACCCAGAGCACCTACGGTGCCAGACCCACACACCTTGTTGAATGATTTGAAGCCACAACAAAAATATTTCACTGTGGTAGATATAAGCAATGCTTTCTTTTCAATACCTATACATCCTGATAGCCAGTATTGGTTTGCATTTACATTTCAGGGTAAAAGATATACCTATACTCGGCTACCACAGGGATATTCTGAAAGTCCAACGATATTTGCACAAGAAATGGCAAGCAACCTGGCAGGGTTTACCCCACCAGGAGGTAGTCAAATTCTACTTTATGTAGATGACATTTTGCTAGCAGCCCCTACCCAGCATCAATGCAGGGAGGATACGATAGCATTATTGAAATTTTTAGCAGCACAAGGACACAAAGTAAACAAAAGTAAGTTACAACTTTGGAGAAAACAGGTTAGATACCTAGGATATGTAATATCCAATGAAGGAAGAATATTAGACGAAGACAGAAAAACAGCAATTTTACAGGCACCTAAACCAGCAACCAAGAAGGAAATGATGTCCTTCTTGGGAACGACTAATTTTTGTCAAAGCTGGATATCAAATTATGCTTTAGAATCTGCTCCACTAGCTGATTTAATATATAAAAGACCAATGGCAGCACAAGATGTATTACAATGGACACCTGAAGCAGAAACAGCTTTCTGCAGACTAAAACAATTGATAGCTTCATCATTAGTTTTAGGACTTCCAAATTACCACAAAAGATTTTTTCAGACCATAGATTGTAAACAGGGATACATGACGTCAGTTCTGATGCAACAGCATGGGGATAAGCAACGCCCCATAGCTTACTATTCATCACAGTTAGACCCAGTGGCACGATCGTTGCCTCACTGTGTGCAAGCAGTAGTTGCAGCTGCAATGGCAGTACAGGCTTCGGCCTCAGTGGTATTATTCCACCCTCTCACATTGAGAGTGCCTCATGCAGTCGCGATAATTTTACTGCAAGAAAAAATAGCATATCTATCTCCTGCTAGACATCTTTCATGTATGACCACACAGCTGAGCCAACCTCATATGGTAATCGAACGTTGTACAACATTAAATCCATCAACGTTACTTCCAACTCCTGTGGATGGCACACCGCACAGCTGCCTGCAGGAAATTGAACAAATAACTTTGCCCAGACAAGACCTTACTGATATGCCCTTGGATGATGCCGAGGTGACATTTTATGTGGATGGTTCATGCAGAAAGGGTCCTACAGGGAAAAATCTAGTAGGGTATGCAGTAGTCACAGATACAGAGATCTTAGAAGTCCAACCCTTACAGCATAACCTGTCTGCTCAAGCAGCAGAACTGATAGCCTTAACACGGGCTTGCACTCTAGTGAAAGATAAATGTGTGAACATATATACTGACAGTCAGTATGCTTTCTCTACAGTGCATGTTTTTGCACAACAATGGAAAAATAGGGGAATGATAACATCTAATGGTAAACCGATTAATCATGCGCAACTTATTTTTAACTTGTTAGATTCCATTCAGTTACCTACTAAAGTAGCTATTTGTAAATGTTTAGCTCATACAAAACAACAGGATACAATTTCAAAAGGAAATGCAAAAGCTGATGCAGCTGCAAAGCAAGCAGCCTCAGACTCAGAAACTTTACTTTTAACTGAGGAATTACAACCCTCTGAGATTTTAGATCTAGAAATGTTAAAAACAATGCAGACATTAACTACAAAAGCAGAGAAACAGAAATGGGAGAAACGAGGTGCAATCCTCGAAGATGGACTGTATGTCTCCAAAGAGAAAAAAACAATATTGCCATCTAATTTATTTAGATATGCAGCTATGTTGAGCCATGGGCAGTACCATGTCTCAACAGGGGGGATGGTACAGTTAGTAAATCGAATATTCCAGACATATGGATTCACAAACTATAAACAAAAATTTTGTGCAGCATGTCATATCTGTAACAAACATCATGCACAAGGGGCATTCAAACCCAAGCAAGGGAGTTTTCCTATACCACCATATCCATTCCACACTATTTGTATGGATTTTATAGAATTGAATAAATGTGAAGGGAAAAAATACTGTTTAGTAATTATAGATATGTTTTCCAAATGGGTAGAAGCTTTTCCAACTAAAAATCCGGATGCAGCAACAGTGGCAAAGGCCCTAATAAAAGAAATAATTCCTAGATTTGGCATACCGGAAAGAATCTATAGTGACAATGGGACACATTTTGTTAATCAGACGATTCACCAACTTGGGAGATTCTTTGGGATCTCCTTGAAGAATCATTGTGCTTACCACCCACAGTCTGCAGGACTGGTGGAAAGGTACAATGGAATTTTAAAAAGCAAGTTGAGGAAGTTAGTAAACGAAACACAGAAGAATTGGATTTGCGTTTTGCCTTTGGCACTGCTGAACATGAGAACAGTTCCAAACGTAAAGGGTTTGACCCCCTTTGAAGTGATATTTGGAAGGGCATATTATGTGCCACAATGGAAAGCTCTCATGCCTGCAGAACTAGAGGCTGACAGCTCATTAGCTAGCTATATGAGGAAACTGTTAACAAATAAAACTGTTTTGCAGTTGAACTCTTTTTCAGATAAAAGACAGACCAGACCGTTGGAAGCAGTGCTGACTCCGGGGTCCTGGGTGTGGTTGAAGGTTACGAAGAGGAAGAATTGGGTGAGTCCAAAGTGGGAAGGACCGTACCAGGTACTGTTGGCGACGCCTACTGCAGTCAAAGTTGCTGAGAGGTTGTCCTGGGTCCATCTGACACACTGTAAACCGGTAAAGAATTTTAAGCTTGATAAACATTTTGTGACTGACACACAACAAAGGCAGGATGGCCAAGAGCAAAACGAATAAAAACACAGATCAACCCCAAAGATGTTGCTTGATCATCTTGCTGACTATGCATTTATTGACTATGATTGTGATGACCTTCCTTTTATTGTGGTTTTTCCTACATGTAACCACACAAGTGAAAGTGGAGAGACGTGATGAACTGTCTATAGACTGGCATCCAAACTTTAACACATACCTAGCTATGAAGCATGTATATGTAGAGACTATGAACATTTCAAATTGCTGGGTCTGTACTGCTATATCAACAGCATATGGAGGACTGTTGATGTCCGCTGTCCCCTTGGGGATAAATGAGACTTGGGAGAATTTACTTTTTGATACAGGTTCTGTAAGATCACAGGACAAAATTGCATTGTATTTGCCTATTACACAGAAGGGAATTGTATGTTTTTTCAAGAATGACACACTCCAAGTGGGTTGGAGTAACTGTAACATAACTATATCTTATAAATGCTATATTAAAGCTAAAGATAAAGGCACTGTTTGTAACACAAATTATGATTCATATTTGAGTTTAATGAAAACAACATTAAGTGATGTGCAGAGGAATCCTGTTTTACATAAACAATTGTCTGTTATAGACAAGAAAATGTTTCATTCAGAATTAACCCGCATCAGTACTAAAGTAGAAAACTGTTATTTTGTTTGTGGGAAAAAGGCATACAAATGGCTACCTGAGAATTGGTCCGGCAGTTGTTTTTTGGGTTATCTGGTTCTGGCCTTAAGGCATACTGCAGAATTACCTCTAGGTAAGATACGAAATGTGAGAGATGTAGCCCGGAAACCTGAAGGTCCAATCGGAAAACCTGTGAACCCAGTGGGAAAAATCGAAGCTGGTTGGAAAGACCATCATTCCGTGAAAGATAAAGAAAAATTGACTCATATGGACTTCAGTGACAGTGTTATATCCTGGGCTGGAATACTTCCAGCATATGGAGCAGTCAAATTGATCTGGGAGTTGAGAAAGCTGTCGAAACTTCTCGAAGTAATGAGTAACGCAACTTTTTCTGCTCTCGAACTAGTGACTGATGAACTGAATGCAATGAGAACTGTTGTGCTACAAAATCGAATGGCTCTTGACTTCACCCTAGTTGCGAGAGGTGGTACGTGCGCGCTTATCAAAGAAGAATGCTGTGCGTTCATACCAGACAATCGACATGAGAGTAATGACCACCTAGAGGTAATACAGCAGGTATCGGCCATGACTGAACCAGGCCCAAACCCACTGACGAACTTTTTCCAGGGTCTGTTTGGTGGGTGGGGTTCCATCCTAATGAACATCTTGATTGCTATTTGTGTGGGTCTGCTCCTATTGGGAGCATGTGTCTGTTGTGGGATCCCCTGCATGAAAAGATTGATCAAAGATTTTATTGATATATCTGTAACTGAAACTCTGTACCAAGACATTGAATTGGAACTATTAATTCCAGACGATACTCTTTCCAAAGTATAAACTAAATGACTTGCCTAGTTGAAAGTCCTTAAGGGAGAAGGCTAGAGGACGATAAAACATTGTTTATATTTCTGAAAAGAATAAAAAGTATTAAAAGGGAGGAAAATGTTAGAAAAATATGTATTTGAACATGTATAAAGTGCTAGTTTAAAAGCAAATAGTATATAATGCATTTTATTATATTTACAATATGGCAATAAGAAAGATTTTACATGTAATTGCTTGAAGCTTTGGAGCTGCAGTGTATTTGAACTCTGACCCTGGCAGTAGCCAGCTCAGCAAGCTTATGTTTTTCACTAATGATTATCTGCTGGGTCAGGAAATTAAATGTATAAAGCATTGAAAATCTTCTTCCTTCCTCTAGGACAATTGGCCTTGTGAATGTTACCAAGATAAGACACAGCTGCTGAAGTAATGTTGCAAGAAGAACAAAGAAGTATATTACAAGACTGAACCAACTATTGTATTCGAGCAGGCCTGAAACCTTGAAGGAGTAACATTTACAGAAAAACATTATAACTGACCAGGTGCTTTGCAAGGCTGTATTATTCCCATGGGAAAACTTTTAAAATGTATAACATCAGCTTTTTCTTATGAATAGAATATTGTAGACCATAGTGATGTAGGTGCCCTGTGACTAACCACGTCAGTAAGGTGGGCACAGCTTGAGTGTTAAACCTATATAAGATTGTGTACTTCCTGTATCATGTCAGACAAAACTCTGTACTTGTACGTTTTTTGCCTCCTGGTGTACACTAGTAAACTTTTGCATCTGAGCCTCCTGTGTTGTTATCATTGTTTTTATTTAACAGTAGACTACCAGATAATCTTGGATTGCTGGACTGTACCTAGGCCTACATCAACTGTGCAAAATACCCATGTACAGACACAGCTGCATAATGTGTTATGCAATGCAAATATACCACTATTTGCAACCAGCTCAGTTGTACACATACCAGGGTCCCTCGGATGTTGTCAGCATTAACACAGTCGACTGTTGCTGTACACCAGTAAACAACAACCTCATGGTTGGATATGACCTAACTGTACCTGCCCTGGATATGTATATTGCACACTCATACAACATAAATGACATTATCATAGCTTTCATTATCCTTTCTACATACAGGTGGCTACAGTCATTACACACATGCACATAGCAGATAGCATGCTAACAGTACATAAGGTTTGATATCTGTGTTAATAGAGGTAATATTCCCTCTCTACTGGTCACCCATGACACCTATCATATCATACAACACCCCATGTGGCATGTATGTCATTAGATATGTCCACCAAATGCAATGCCTACAAAGATACCCAAATAATAGGATCATAGGACCTACACAAGGCCTGTATTGACAGACTCAGGGAAATCCAGCTCTGCTCTGTATGTTCCTGAGTAGTCACAGGTGATATGTTCATGACATGTACAGCCATGTGTGGCCACAGCTCTTACATATACCCCATGTCAACAATTGCAAGCCATGCATGCTGTGTGCTGTATGGACATTAGCCTTAGTACTACAATAGCCGGTAAGTACTGGGGTGAGATGTTTACAAGCCACAGACCTCGCACATGCTTGAATGAGTGTACTGCCTAGCCTAACAGAGCACTTTGCTGGCACTCTTCCAGTAAACATGAGGTGTGTGTGGCAAATATGATGTGCTCACTGTTGACCATTACAGTGCACTGGCTTCACCATGGCACTGTCAAATAACAGTTTGTTGGAGCATGACATGGAATAATGATGTGTGTGTCTTGCTGATATGTGCTGTTGCCATATATGTACACTTGGCTACTCGGTGAAGGTGGTTGTGTCCTACCAGTACATGAATACAACATCCATTATGGTGTAATGCTCGGTTATGTTTCACACATGGCATGTGGAAGGTGTGGAATGTATCCTCTTGACCTGCTAGTGCACTTACTGATGTAGACCGCATATGTGTACATGTATTGATGTTTGTGTAGATTCCATGTGTGTGCAGTGTCTGATGTTTGAAGGTGACTGTTGTCTTAGTACATCATGCTGTTGCAATACAGCCTCAAATTGCCAACTGTATATGGTGATATGCTCTAAGTATAGTAAGCTGTGCATGAGGTATGGACAGATGTTTGGACATGACTACTAAGTGGTGGGGCTATTTTGCAGATGAATGATTACTGAGGACAGCTCACTGGTGTGTTACAACCATTCCTACAATAACCTGTGTAACTGCTAAGGTCTGGTTTTGTTAATTGAAGTTTAAGACAGACAATGTAGAATGCAGTAAGGGTGACACTGAAGGCAAACCTCTTGACACTTGTAACAGTAATACCTCCCCTGTGCATATATTGTGCATATAGGAGCACCGTTGGCAAAGGAAAGATTCAGTAAGCTTTGTAGTGAATGCAATAGTGCTGTACTTCTGTAATACCTATCATGAGATAGGCAGGTGTTTGATTCACAGTACTGGCATGTGTGGGTGTGTGTGTATCCATATATGTCACGTATGGTTGGGGATACATCCCACATGATTTCACTCTCTTGAACACTGTTGCTGACATCAGTACAGAGGAAGTGTAAAATGAAAGGCATAGGTGGGTGGTTGAACCTCACACATGTCAAGTGTCTGTATGTGTGTGACATAGGTGTATATCTTTGTGAATTACACAGTGTGTGTGTCTGTGTGTGTGTGTGTGTGTGTGTGTGTGTGTGTGTGTGTGTGTGTGTGTGTGTGTGTGTGTGTGTATGGCTGTCCAGCCACTGGAGTGAGGCTGTATTTTACCATAGTGAAATGTTAATGCCCCCTCCCCCCATCCACTCAATGCAATCTAGTGTCCCTGTTGATATCATCAATCGTAGATGGGCATTCTAACCGCCTGTTAACATGAACACCCTGGGGTATGACCTGTTGTTACATAGCCTACTGATGAACCCCTCTCACCACATACACTCACTGCACTGTAGTATCCCTTTCGATGTCCTCGATTTTAGGCCATTCCGACTACCTGTCCATCTGTAATCTCTGTGGCGCATCTTGTAATTGCATAGTACTATAATGATGACATGCACATAGGCAGGGGTTCTCATCCGAACACTGGAAACTGTGTGTGTGTGTGTGTGTGTGTGTGTGTGTGTGTGTGTGTGTGTGTGTGTGTGTGTGTGTGTGTGTGTCAGAGTGTGTGTTACTGTGCCTTTGAATCCCTGAGTGTGTGGGTGTGTCCGTATTTGTATGCTGTCATGGCAGTAGGTATTACAGCTTCCCAATGAGAAGCCACTATTTCCACTGGCCTTTACCCTTGTCATCCAGCATACCACTCTTTTACCTCCTCCCCGCTCCAGCTAACTATACCTGTGATGTCACCCACTATGGATGTGATGGCTCTGAACAAAGTAGCTTACTACACAGCTATCATGCTCTTGGATCATTAGAAAAGTAAATATAATTGAAACATGGGGGATTATAATTGTGATGTGGAAGCTACAAAGTGCATACAGGTATTGTCATACAGACCTGTGAGTAGTCAACATGTACATATGGGACACTAACCACAAACACCAACATCCCCTGGCACATGCAACTACATCTGAAAGAGAAAAGCAGAACATCAAGATCAACGTGCTGTTAGTGTAGTTACACATGCTACATACTGTCAAATGTACAAAGTGCATTCTAAAACTGTAATACATGGTATGTCTGCTGCCTGTCAACACTACTCAGCAATATTAATCTACAATTGTCTACCTAGTATGTTCACCGTGTGTATCAGACCATATGAGCATGTCCTTGCACCGATGGTGTGGGTGACAGGGATGCGGCACAGGCATCATCATATGCAAAGGGTGATAATGTTTGCCAAAAGCCTAGGCTGCTCCATTGGATGACATCATGTGTGTGTGTGTTATGGCCTGTGATATCATTGGGCATGTGTGGATGTTATGCGTGTGTGTGTGTGTTGAGGTGCCCTACATTTGTTTCCGGTGTGTGTGTGTGTATACATACACACAGTTCTGGCTTGTGGCTGGCCTACACAGGGATATTATTGACAGTTGCAGACTGCACAAGGCAGGTTTCACAGTTCACGGTGTCCGGCCATGGCCACGTGGCATGCGTCTGCCAGAGGTTGCACAGGCACTACCAGGCAGAGGTCCATATTGGGTACTGTCTGATGACACATGTCCACTGGAATAGTATCCCTATTGGGACTGTCCAGGACCATGTGTACGTGGCCTGCTGTGTCCTGGTGTGGACTGCACAGCACTGCTGCTGCTACTGCCACTATGGGAGCGGGCATGTGCAATAGCATGTTCACGAAGACCTTCAACAGGTGATGTAGCTGACCTATGTCCACGTGCCCAATGCCTCAATCCCACCAGATGTTTCAGTACAGACATTCCACACTCGAGGATTGACATGCCACAGTCAAGGACTCCCACCATGTCACCCAATCGTCTATCCAAAACATCTGCAAGATGACAATTGCCTGGATGTTGTCAGTTAATGAATGGAGAGCAGCCCTCTGAAGCCTCAGACCTTCTCTGTTGTGCCATTCAGCACGTGCCTGTGTCTCCATTACAGCCCAAAACATGTGTCTGGTGACTCCAGCTGATGTGCTTTGTCTCGCAGGGGCATGTTGGCCAGTGGTCCTCCTACAAGCAGCGCTGGGCACATGCCTGTGTGGGACATCACCAGTCAGTTGACTGGGATCATGGTGTGCAGGCACACCTTCCATAGTCTCCACTCTTTCCTGTTCCATGCTACCACCCGCCACCTGTCCTTCCTCTATGGCCAGTGGTGATGTGGTATGTGTACGCAGGGGAATTGTGTGTGAGGATGAGGAGGATACAGATGGAATGGCAACCAATGACACAGATTCAGCCCCTTCCAACCCTGCCTGTGCCTCAATCATACTATCTTCATCACTGCTAGAGTCTCTGGGGACACTAACATCAGGAGGACCGCAGGAGGGCAGTGCACCTACATCAACACCTGTGAGGGGAAGACAAGAACTGTACATTACAAGTTATAACAGACACACACACACACACACACACACACACACACACACACACACACACACACACACACACACACACACAAACACACAGATGCATACACAGACACACGCAGACACCCACAGACACACGCCACATGCAGTTGATATGGCAGATGGCATTCAGCTTAGACAATTATAGTGGTAGTTATCATACATCCCTGAGTTGCACACAACAGCATGCCTGTGTTATAGCAGACAACATGCACCTTACACAATTATAGTGATGGTTAGCATACATACCTGTATTGCACCATTTGTGTTAGTAGCCTATGCCCCATACCTGCAACACAATGCATGCACTTTGCACTATTGCACTGCACTGTCATGGTGTGTGCAACATACACCACATGTTAACAGACCATTGCTGACCTTTGTACATCTGCCGCTGATGTTTTGTGTTGGCCACCACCCCTATGTGTGAGGTGTCACATACTTCACAACACCAGTGTGCCACCCAGCAACAGCCCCTAAGGCAAGACAATGTACCTAACACTTTAGACATAGGTGACTCTATAGTCCGGCACACTGATGTCCCTCTCACCAGGTTGAATAAGGAGAAAATTACAGTCAGCTGCCTGTCGGGTGCCAGGATCCGCCACATAACGCATGCACTCAAGTCACTCCACAACAAGTACAAATATGACACTGTCATTGTCCATGTTGGAGTGAATGACTTGAGACGTACCTCCCTGGACTACATGAAAAGAGACATGGAAGAGCTCTCGGATCATGTGGCCCAGGCAGGTATGACCCTAGCCCTGAGTAGCATCCTGCCTTCGCCCAGAATGATACCACAATATAAGGATAAAATGATTGACTTCAACAATTGGCTAAGCTTATGGTGTCATTCAAAGGGGATCCAGTATCTGTCTGCCTGGGATGACATGATTGACAGACCACGATGCTTTGCCAGAGATGGTCTGCACCTGTCGCCTGGGATTCAGGTTACTGGCTAAGGCTCTTGCCACCTATAGTGCCTTTTAGGCAAATTTCAAAGGACAAAACCACCACCATAACAGGTACAAGCATGCAAAATCTGAAGGTAATGCTACTCAATGCTAGAAGTCTAAACCTCAAAATTCACTCTCTCGAGGCACTCCTAAAAATGGAGAACATCAATATCTGTGCAGTAACTGAGACCTGGTTCAAGGCTCCAGAGAGCACCCCTGCAATACCAGGCTACAACTCTTACCACACTTTTCGGCCACCAAACCAGGACCGAAACACTAAAGGTGGAGGAGTGTCAATATTCACCAAGGATATTCACCCCACCAGGCTAGTTGGCCAACACAATGTGTCTGAAATTCTCCAAGTGCAACTAACACTAGGTAAGACTGCAATCCAAATTGTAGCTTGCTACAGATCCCCCACCATACCCCAAGATTCTCACTACACCTTTCTAAACATACTGGAAAATATTAAGATAGAACCAAACACCCTAATACTGGGTGATTTTAACTACCCTGCCATTAACTGGGAAAACTACTCATGTCCCAACACCTTTGCATAACGGTTCTTGGAATTCATAAATTCCAACGCCCTGGATCAACTAATCCATAGTCCCACCAGGGGCTCCAATATCCTAGACCTGGTCATTACCAACATGAGAAATCAATGCTCCATACCTATGGTCACCCCCTCGTTAGTCAGGTCTGATCATAAGCTAATCACCCTTAACATCCACATCCCACCCCCACCCCCAGTAAAAAAACACCATAAAAAACTTCTCCAAAGCCAACTTCATGCTACTCAAGTCAGAAGTGACAAACTTCATGACACCCATGCAGACGGGAACTGAAAGTTCAACTGCTGAATCCTACACTATGGCACTGTACGAGCACATCCACTCATGCATGAATTGTGCCATCCCAAATAGAACCAAAATGCTCTCATCCAAAAAAAGGAAGCCAATCTGGTGGTCCCCTGCCATAAACAAACTTTACAACAAAAGGAAGAAACTTTTGCAGAAAAGCGGAAAATCCCAGGATGCAAAAAACTCCCTTACTAGCCTCAGTAAGAAACTGAGATGCCTCATAAAATCCTCCAAAGCTAGTTACGAAAATAAAATTGCCAAAGATTCCAAAGACAACTACAAAGCATTCTATAATTATGTCAAGAATCTAAATGGCAATGCTCAGATCTGCTCTGAGCTAAAACAGAATGGCATTAAATATACTGATCCGAAGGATATTGCCAATATCCTGGCAGATCGATTCAGTGCCAACTTCACCCCACTCTCACCCCCTAAATGGCCCATCTCAATACCGAAGATTGCCAAATTCCAGTAATAACGGCCACACAGGTACAAAATGCACTCTCTAAAGCCAAGAATACAGCATCCATGGGACCAGATGACATCCCGGGCTGTGTACTACATGAACTGCAATATGAACTGGCACCTCACCTAAGTGTCATGTTTAATCATAGCCTCACCTCAGGTTTCGTGCCCACTGAGTGGCGCAGAGCTACAGTTATCCCAATCCACAAGGGGGATCCACCTTGGATCCCAGAAACTACCGTCCCATCAGTCTGACAAGCCTTATCTGCAAGGCCATGGAGCGTATTATCATGGAACTTATAAACAAAGACATTGGCAACCTTCAAACACTGGACCCCACCCAGTTTGGGTTTGTGAAGGGCCAATATTGTCTCCTGAACCTGATTGACTTCTTTGAATCAGTCTCCAGAGCCATGAACAAGGGTAAGGTGGTCCACACAGCCTATCTAGACCTTGCCAAGGCCTTTGACACCATCCCCCACTCTGGAATCATAGATAAACTTACTAAGTTGGGCATTAATCCCTATGTCACCCAATGGGTTGCTAAATGGCTTACTGATAGAACCCACACTGTAAAAGTAGCCGACTCCAAATCCAGCTCCAGACAAGTGACAAGTGGAGTACCTCAGCGTTCAGTCCTGGACCGCTCTTGTTTGGCATCTACTTCTCTGAAGTACAGGTCAACACTAAGGGACTCTGGCTAACAAAGTTTGCAGATGACTTCAAACTGGGAGCCATTATTGAATCCCCAAATGATGTGGATACTCTACAAAAGGGCCTTACAGAAACAGATGCTTGGTGCCAGAGCCATGGGCTCAAGCTCAATGCCAAGAAATGTATTGTTACCCCTTTGGGAAAAAACATGTATCCATGAATTACCATATAGGTGGCAGTACACTAAACACAGAAAGTGTGATAAGAGACTTAGGGACACAGGTGGACAGTGGTCTCACCTTCGATAACCACATCGCCACAACAGTCAGGAAATCCTTCTATGTGGCACACCTCATCACGAAGGGCTTTTCATCCAGAAAAAAGGAGGTCATTGTCCCACTGTACTCATCCCTCATTAGACCCATTATAGAATACAATGCCCCATTTGGTATGTACCTCTCAAGACATCTGCAACAACTGGAAAGGCCTCAAAATACCTCACTAAAAGAATCACAGGCCTAAAGCAGATGCCCCGCTGACCGCTTAAAAACTCCAGCTATACTCTGTCGCATATCGTCTACTCAGAGGTGATCTCTGCTTAACATACAAGGCCATGTCAAACCCAGAGCTGTTGGACATGCTACACTTAAAGAAATCCCAATCCCTCAGAGCTACACGCTCCAGGGATCTAAACCTTGTCATCACAATAAACAAAACATGTTGGAGGGATAGGTTCCTGACCCAGAGACTCCCCAGACTCTGGAATAGATTGCCCATACATGTCAAGCAGAGTGCCTCTTTGGACCTCTTCAAGAGGAACCTTGACGATTGGATGGGAGAAAGGAAATTCACCCCAGGGATCACGTCAGTCGCCCTGCTAGACAGGGGTCCAGGAAAGTAAATAATGTGGGAAGAAATAGCCAGGGAATTGTTATGGCTAGGCTTGTATAGGCCCTAGGGCTGATAGCCTAGTACCAACCTATGAACCTATGAACCTATGAACATGAGCAGAAGGGTATGTCGACTGAATACTATGTTTGCCTGAGCCCTAGCTTGCATATCTCCCCCAAAGCAGTGCATGTCTTTTCAACATTATTCCACCTACCCCTGAGTTGAGTTTACAGACATTGGGCATGTGGCTGTACACACATGTTTGACATGGCTGGCCCTACTTTGCAATGGTGCCACAGACCAGCACAGGTTTACAGTACACCGGCCTGATGTGTGGCGTATGACCTTGCCAATAACATGTAGTATGACATGTCTTCTGCTGATGTGTTGAATGACATGCATACATGTGTAAAACAATGGTGTCCTTTCCAATCTACAGTATGGTAATGGTGTCCCAATGCAGGGAAGTGTTATACTAATATGGGCCTTCAGCTGACGCAGTGTTGTCTGTCCGCCCTACAAATTTGCAGTGACATACTGCACATTGAGCTGATGTGCATAGTCATCGCAGGGCATCATGTGACTTCACAACTGCTATACAGTGTGAGTTACTAACACAGTTCATAGCCATGACTATGTTCACATACAATATGTATCTAATGTGGAATGTGACCCACGTCACTGAGGTGTATACACACTAAACTCTAATGTGGAATGTGTGACACAGGTCACAGAAAGGTATACGGATGACACCCCTGCACATCTGCAACCATATTACTGATGTCTGGCAACTATGCACACACACATGGCTAACTGAGCAGTACTCTATGTCCCACATGCCATCTGTGTACCTCACACACATGAGGAGTAGGCATGACAGTGATGTCTGACACCAGCAAGGTGAATGTACTGTATCTGTGGCCTGATGTGGTTGTATGTGTATGTTGTGCAACAAATGTATGTATTTGGATACTGTATATGTGAATGTTTTCATGTCGTGACACACTCAATATGTTCAAGACATGTTATGTGGTGGTTTCATGTTATGCCTGCACAAGCTGTGCACAGGCCTGTATGATGCTTAGTGTTTCATATCTGCAATATCACCATTACACTAAGGCCATAGTTGTATTGTGTCGAGCCAATGATTAACAGGGTGTACACACATGTACATCACTTCTACTGTGTGTGTTGCTTCATGTCTCTGGCTATCCTCCATGGCCATGTGTACACATGTTCTGTCCAATGGTTGTGATAGTCATCTTATTTCACATGTCAGTGTTATCCCATATGACATACACCCATAGATGTCATATGCTCTACCGAGGACCGGGTTATGCAGACAAAGGGTGGTATATATGGGATGTGTGACATTACGTTTTGCAGGATAATTGAGCAGTGTTGCAGTCAGCCCACTACATGTCATGGACATGTCAGATAGCACATGACATCGTGTAACATTCATAGCAAGGGTATAATCCACAAGGGTGTATCTTGTGGGCCAGTCATACTGCAGCTCCAACATATTTAGAGTGTGTGCACACATATGCTCTCTGTACAGTACTGTTTGTATTCCCAACATGTGTAATACTGATATGTAATACCTGTCCCTACAGTGAAACACACCTCCACCATTGTATTCACAGTTGTCCACACATCTGGCAATGACAGTTTGGAAGGTTTAGTGTAGGTGTTTCATATAGTCTTCAATTGTTTCACATGGGTAACTACTGTGATGCATTGCAGGTCTGACCAGTGTCTATTAACAGGACCACCATACATTATATGTACGTGTGTTATGGCAGATAGCATGCAATTAATATGATCTGTGCATTATTAAGCCTGGTAAATAATAACAATCTCACCTGACATAGGTTGCTGTCACTGCAAAATGCCAGAGGTACCTAAACAGAAGTGTCACAGCAGTAAGATCATTATCCACACCTGTGTGATAGCTACAGGGTGCAATGTCCATGTTAGCACATAAGCCAGTACAATACACTATACTATGGAGTATGCACATCTGTGCATACATAGAGTAGCAGACTATAGTATGTGGCATGTGTGCATATATGCCTTGCATATGATGTTACATTACATATTGTACAGTAACACAGGTAACTATGTGAAATATAGTTTTGTTATATGTGCAGTACTGACTTACCAGGCAACTCCAGGCACGGTGGTTGAGAGACACCCATCTCCACAATACCAGCTAAAGCTTGTGGATGGAGGTCTGCAGGTGTTCCCAGGTTGGCCAGTAGCTCCTCGGTACATGTGAGTGGGGGCTGGGTGAGTGCCCCCCCACCTGTTGCACCTTGTTCCCTGGTGATTGCATTAGCATGCTGTTTTGCACATCTTATGAGGTCAGTGCAATGATGGCACACCTGCTGATAGGTGCAATTGTGACCGCTAACATCATTTATCCTTCTGCGGAGTTCCTTCCACTGGGCATCCCGCTGCTGTGCATCCTGTGGCACATGGCTGAAGAGTGTTGTATGGTTGTCGAGGAGGTATGAGACGAGTACCTCATCCTCCAAGTGGGTTTATGCTGGCAGCCTGCTATGTGGCATACCTGGAAGACAGAATGATGGAGGCAGGTCACAGTAACTCACAGAGAAGTACAGACGTACAGCTGAACATACATGTGTATCACATTTATTAAGGTTACAAATAAGTCTTTGCAAATCTACATAACACTAACACCACTGACATGTTTAAGTCACACACATTTGACACACTGGTGATGTGATGTTATCACAATATATGTGTGTGTCATGTGATGACATTGCTCATATTCCATGTGGATGTTGTCTTTACATGGGCATGTCTGTTTGCCTGTACTGGTGTCTTTTCCTATCAGCACATGCCTGGATGTGTTCACATTAATGCAATTGACATTAATGCTGTGTATATGTCGCATATATAGTCATACATAGCCGCTAGGGACATGACCTGTGACACTGCAGACTTGCAAGCATGTATGTGTTTTGCCATATATATCTACATGGCACTGTACAGCTGTGTAGCATCCTGCCATGTATTGCCTGTGTTGCACATGTGTAACACATGGGACAATAGCTAGCCTGATGGTATTTCCAGGGTTGGATATCAACTATAGCATGTATGGTTATAGGTTCATAGATTCATAGTGATCTAGTAGGCTATATACCATTTATGAGCCTAGGCAGACAGGTTGCCTATCTGTAGGCAACAGACAGGTAAGTTTCAGTGGCCAGTTCATGCAGTGCCACAGAACTGATCCACAGGGTTACTGATATATTTGGCATGTGGTCATCACACCATGTCACACAGAGGGGCGATGTGCAACTTCGCTGGACAGGGATGCATAGTATGGCAAGAGTATGTTAAGTGTATGGGACAGAGATCTGTCAGGCATGTTGTGATCCTTGTACTAGAAAGGTGGATGTCCTTTAAGTATGTGTTTATTTGGGATCAGGATGTGTTAAGTGTAGCATATCCAACACCTCTGGGTTGGACATGGCTTTATTCAGGGTAGGTTGCATGCTACATAGTGGAGCTAGAGATTGGGAAGGGCAGTGTGGGCCATCTACACATGGGCAATAACCCTTAAAGGAAATATGTGATCTATTATGGGTCACATGAGTGCTGAGTATAACTGAGCAATTATCTCTATATTCCTGGATGGCACCCTGTCATGATTAGGGGTGCCACATATGACTACCTGACTGGTGTGGTGAAGTAACTATCAAAGGAAAGAATACTGTCCAGCTGCATCCCATACACACACAGTTGCCATTATGTTGACCGCTGCCTAGGTCTAGTTCACGGTTACAGGGTTTTTAACATAGGGGATGACAATGCAATACTTAGCTGTCAGATTGTGGCCATACATCACACACCACACATCTGACACACAAAGGCCCTTTTGTATGTTGAATGCAGCACACATTGAGTCAACTATTGCTCCTAGTTCATAGTCATTTGGAAACATCAATAGGCAGATGCCTTCTGTGTTAGTCTGTGTGGTATAGATAACAAAGAGGGGGAGTACCAGGAATGAACCCTGTATTACTGTGGCTGGCACTGGTTTGATGTGAGTGTATTAGTGAGACACTTTCTGTAGTGTTGGTTCTGCCAGCAATCCAACTGCCAACCACTCCTGTGACATAGGAATATGCACCTAGTTTACTTAGTGTAGCTGGAACACAGTATGAGTGATGGTGTCCTACAACCTGGTAAGGTCACAATATGCAGTGTGAATCAACCCTACTGTCATCTACATCTGTACTGAGTACATCAAATACGTTGATCATGGTTCATGGTCTTACAGACCAGACTCAGCAGGGTAGTTGTGCACTATTCCCATTATCATTGGTGTCTCCCCCTTTGTGGGGTGTGATAACTGTTGCTGTGCACCATTCAGTGTGTACACAGCCTGATATGGAGCTATGATTGAACATGATGTATATGTGGATAGCTGATTGTTCTTACATTTGTGTAGGATACACCCTGGGATGTTGACAGGTCCCATGAAAGCTGTATGTATGGCGTTAGAGAGTGCAGCTTGTACCTGCATAGTTGTTATTACAGGGGCCATGTAGTGTACATGGATATATAACTAAGTGTACCTGTTGGGGGGTGGAAGTTGGTTTAGGTTCTCCAAGATCCTATCTGGATGAATAGGTGCTATTTCTGTAGGTGCAGTACTTCCCATGCCATAGTGCTGTGCAGCAATGCAGGTCTTGTTGTTGCCATTATGATTAATGACACAGCTATAGAATGCTCTGTGCTTGGTCTCATAATATGTGGCTGATTAGTTTTACAGTAGCTTTGTATTGTTTTACAAGGTGTATCTGCATCTTACTGAGGCTGACCAGGGATCACCTACACTCATGTGTGTTCACTCTTGCAACAGTTACTACCTTCTATGGTACAATTTAAAGCATGGTACCACCAGTTTGCCTACTTGTATGTGTTGGGTTGAATCTTGGTTCTGTTTCAATGGCACAATCACTGCATGTATGTGACTGCTAAAGGTTCATTTGTGTAGGGTTCAGCATTTGCACATGCATTGTCCATCTGCATGGGTGCCATGACAGTCACCACTTTGCTGTTAGGAAACATAACATTGGCATTGGAGATTGACTATGTGTAGCATACTGTTAGCCCTGTTTGTGTGACTACTGTGATCCAGGTCATTGGGGATGATGGAATCCAACATGCATTGAGCACAGGTGTTGGTAAATGAGGAGTCTTCCGGGTTCATAATAGAATAGTTGAGAGTAGCCATTATTATGGTTTTCTGTCTCAGACCTAATTATCCCATTATCAGGCATGCATCCCTCTGCCATCTTTCTTGTTTTGTACTTTCCCTACCCAGTCATGGCAAAATGTGTCTTTAGCTGATATACTGCAAATCGGCTTTGTTCTGCTTTGACACTTTACTGTTTTCTTTGCAGTACAGCCCCTCCCCTTTCCTGTTCTGCAGGTAGCTGCTTGCAGCCTTGTTAGCTGTTGTCAATGGCCCACTGTAGGCTCCTAGGTGTTAATTAGTAATTTTTACTCCAATTTCACTGCTGCAGCATTTCCTTATTTCTTTCCTATATCCTTCCTGTTTCAGCAGCAGTGCATGCTGCGCAAACCCTTTTACTGGGTTTACGCGCGTTTTCATCTCCATTCACATGCATACTCGGTTACCTTGTGTACTCTCAGCTTAGCATAGCTATGGCCAGTTCAACACACCCCTATCCTACAGCTTTGCCTAGCTAGGGGCAAACCAGTATAGCAATGCTCCAATGTGCTTACAGCAATGGCGACACACCCCTCTCTTGATGTCATCTTTATCTCAAGGGCACACCTATGTGTTATAATGCTATGCTGTGAGGTGCGTCCTTATACCAGTGGGGAATCTGTGATTCACTATTACTCCTCTCATTTGCATGGCATTGCCTACTAATTCCTAGCTACCGCACATAACACTGTCACAGCCCCTTAGCAACCCCTGCGCCATAGTATGGTATAGCATGCCTGCCATTGACTATTATGGGGAAATCGTGATATGTGTTACATTGCAGTTTTATTCTCTATTTTTATATTTTCCTTGTGATCCCCTTTGTGCACCGCTGCCCTGCGCTTCCATGTCGCGATAGTGCGACTATATATATTAAATGTTAATTTTATATTTTGTACATTTTTTTATGCCATTGGCATATATTAACAATATAATACATGTGTTTGGTCGGCTGTCATGGCTTTGATTTTATGTTTGCAAAAATGTAAACCATTTTCTACGGTTTACATTTTTGCATGCTTACACTACGCCTGCACCACTTCCTGGGTCACTACATACCTTCATTTGCATGCTACACTGCTGCACATGAGGTAATTAGCATACAGGGCCCGGGAGTTGTGCAGGTGTAGCTCGGTGGCCATATTTGGTGTTAGAACGCCAACGCTATGCCTGCACCTGGCTCAAGCTTTATGAATCCCGGGGATTGTTTGTGTTTCTAAAAAATATTAGTGTTACTTGAAGTCAAGTTTTACCACCATTGATGTGCAGTGATCATGGGGTTATAAAGGTTAATTTGTTACTAGGTAATTCTGCCAAACTGAAATCTAAATCAATGCACAGAAGACTAATTACAGATTATGTGGAAGCAAAACAGTCACTATGTAAAACTAACTGGAGTGATGTGTTCAGTTGAAAAACTGCGGATGGAATGTGGAAAGTTTTGAAAGAGAAATTGAGTACAAAAAATAAAAAAAAATGTTTAGCATCAGGATCTAGGCATAAACATCAGGGGGGATATATTTCCATAAGAAGAAGATATGTGATTAAGGTGAGAGAGAAAAATTATAAGAAATTGAAGAGAGGTCAAACTACAGTTTTGAAAGATGAAATAAACAAACTGGACAAACAAATTAAGCATAGTGTGAGACAAGATCAAGAAAATTTTGAAGAAAATTTATAAAAGATATTGAGCATAATAGGAAACTGTTTTATAGATACATAAGATGTGGAAGGAGTAAAGACATACAAATTAATAAACTGTGTGTAGATTCTAAAATTTATTCTCAGATGCAACAGATTATCGATATATTTACAAAATACAAAACAGTTTGTCTCTACAAAGGGGGTGATAAGTTGTCCTAATGACATCCAGGTAACCACAGACACTGGAATCAAATTAAACTATATTGAAAAAGAACTGTGCAAACTGGATCCAAGCAAAGCACAGGGAGGAGATAGAATTAGTAATAATGACCTGAGAACAGTTCAGCAAGAACTACAGGCACTCAGGACCCATGGATAGCATCTGTTGAGGAGAGGTGGTGTTCACCAGATTCTAAGGGGCCACATTTGGAATAGAATGGCTCACAACATCAGTGCTGTTGGTGGGAAGAATTGAGCAACACAGCAAAGTCAGAAACATGTCAATAACATGACATGGTGGGCCTTTAAAAAAGACAAATGACATAGCAGTGCACAGGTTGGCAACTGGGGGCCTCCTCCCACTGCAAGCCTCATGAATGATAAGACATCCATAGCATCCATGCTTGGAAAGGATGAGGGCATGGGTATAAAACATGGAAAAGTGGACACAGGTTCTGGGGGTGGCCAGAACCTGTGTCCACTTTTCCATGTATTATACCCATGCTCTCATCCTTTCCATGCATGGGTATAATACATGGAAAAGTGAACACAGTCTCTGGGGTTGGCCAAACCCCATGTGTTACATAGGGAGAAGAACTATGTTAGCATCCATAGCACAGTTGCTATACAACACTATCCAAACTACTGGGAGAACACAAATACCAATGCATATGTTTCTCATATGTAAACCATGTGCGCAGGCAAAGAGGGATACCAGCACAGGATTAATATATGTATGTTTCTACCTACTATGTGCCTGTACAACACAGGGCTTCACATGTTGGAATCACACTGTTATGTCTTGCATTCTATAGTCCCTGGCCAGACCTCTGCTGTGTTGATAACTGTAGAGGATATGTCAGGAGATTAGGATGAAGACGTCACCTACTCAAGATCTTCCAATGATGCTGACATACAGATGCCAGGACAGAGTATCATTTTCTGTCTACCTCATGGGTGGTCCTACATCCATTGTCCTAGCTGAAATTCTGGTTATACCCATATCTGAACTAGGGGTCCCACAGCATTAATGCATGACATCCCTATCAATGGGTGTCTCTCTGTGCTTGAGAGCAACACCAGTGATTCCAGGTTCTACATCTCTGGATGAACACATTGCATCTGATATGGGTTTACCCACAGTATAACAGTCTGCCAGGTTTCCTGGCTAAATCTAGTGTCACATCCAGCCTCTATCATTTGCTCTATGCTTGGAGATTAAGCAACAGATATGAAAGACTATAATTCAGGCAAGGTCTATGGCTATCCATGTTGACATAGAGGTATTTGATGTGCTGTGTGGCTTCCATGAGGATGTCACCCAACAGTGTCAACATCTTTAGAGGGCAATGAAGTACAAGGAACAATGCCATGGTCAGTCTCATGAATTCTGTTGTTTAAAAATTACCACCATGCCCACCTCTATGTGAAGGAGAGTTAGTGCTACTCTCTCTGCCCTACAGTGGGGTGGCTGCCTAGAGTTTTCATTGCATGGCATTCTCCATTTTGTGGGCAGCCATTGCACAGAGTATTCAGGGACAAGACTTCTCAGTGGTAGTGGTAGACACCATGCATATCCTATTTCACCAGTACAACCACAGCAGGGTCACAGAGAGTCTCTAATCTACCACATCCGGTCATCACAGGGTGTTCACTGTTACAGTCATGTATGGGTTCACACACCTTGTCCACAGAAGAAATATCTATGACACAGAGGTCCCCTCTTCATGAAATTTACATCCTTCCCATTGTAGGCCTGTAACCTGCCTCACAATGTTGTGTTGCCAGCCACATGTTAATGTGTCTTTAAGCACCCATGCAAATGATGATGACTGTGACCCATACAATCCTCTTTCCTGTATAGTGAAAGTGGAGATGTCAGTTATGCAGTGTGACTCAACCATGTACTCAGCGCCCAGCATAACCTTTGCAAACACTGCCTTCATCATTTTGTTCTGTGTGATACCATAGTGTCACTGTATACTTATGAAGATCCACAGAGATGGTCCAGGTGCTGCTGATTTACTTGTATTTGCCATATGCTGTGTATGCTGCTATCTGTGAGGGATATTGGAGAATGAAAGTATGGTGATTGTGGCAGGGTCTGAAGTTGGGGCTACCTGCATCTTGGTAATCATATTATGTTGGATGTAACAAGCTACAAAAACTTGCAAGCTGTGGCATGGGTACAATTTAGTACCCTACAGGCATGTTTAGTAGCAGAACTAGGCTTTCTGCTGGCTGAACACACATTCTATACTATTGCTGGTTGTACATATCAAGTTAAAGACAAAGTCAAAGAAAACTTTGTTGTCATTCAGAACTGCACAGCAGTGTAGCTGAACAAAATTATAATGCTTCCTTCTCAATGCAGGAAACAGTTGTACATATAGACAGAGAAAAATTAATAAAATCTCACAGTAGAAATTTAATAAGTAGCAATTAGTAAGTAAAGTAGGACAGTAGTGACCCACACCCATCCCAGAACAGGAGACAAGGAAGATAAGGAACAATATGAAGGTGGGTTTATATTATATAATTGAAAATTCAATTCAGGTAACGGCACTTACATTGAAAATTCCATTCAGCGAACTGCTCATAGTGAGATCGCAGTACAGTGAAGATCAGAAAATTTGCCCTTTCCTCACTGTAGTGCAATCTTGGAGTTGGTATATATAATTAGTGGGGGGTGGGGGGACGCAGCTACCCAGAAGAGTGAATTCGATGAACAGAATTTTCGATGTAAGTGCTGTTCGCTGGACTGAATTTTTGATTATATAATCCAGACCCTATGAAGGTAATATTGTCAAAGTAAAATTGAAACAATAGCAGCATATCTTTGATTAGATTGAATTATTGCACAGTTTGTATATTGCACTTTCCAGTCCTTCAGTGTGGTAGGTGAGCTACCTTAGTATTGCACTTGGTTATTGCACATCCATAAAATAAGCCACTTGATAGGGTAGTTATATAACAGAAGTGGTTGAGTGTTTTGACAGACTTATGGTTCATTTTTCCCAACTGCTCAACAGTTTAATGGATAGTAGAAAGAAACTGTTATTTAGTCTGGTGGTCTTACAGTGCAGGCTTCTGTATCTCCTGCCTGAGGAGAGGCAAATGTACAAACCATTGGCAGGATGCGTTAAATCACTGGAAATCTTTTTGACCTTGTCGATGCACCAGCATTTGTGTAGATCTTCCAGAGATGTAAGGGAGGTGCCAATGATTCTTTCTGCTGACCTTACAACTCTCTTGAGAGTCTTCCGATCCTGATTGTTACAGCTTCCATACCAGACTTTAATGCTGTTGGTCCAGACACTTTCAATGGTGCCCCTATAAAAGGTCTGAAGCATAGAGCTTGGTAATTTTGCCTTCCTAAGATTCCTTAGAAAGTGCAAGTTTTGCTGAGCTTTTTTGATTGTGCTGGATGCATGGACTGACCAGGATAAGTTCTCTGTGATATGAACACCCACGAACTTTGTACTCTTGACCCTTTCCACTGTCATCCCTTTTACCACTAGATGTTTGTGTGGTACTTGAGATCTTCTGAAATAAACAATCAACTCCTTTGTCTTGCTGACATTCAATGCTAATTTGCTGCCACACCAGACCAGTAGTTGATCAATCTCGTTCCTGTAGGCCTCCTCTTCTCTGTCTTTGACCAGGCCTATAACAGTGATGTCATCCACAACTTTGCTGATCCTGTTCGTCTCATGTCTGACCATGCAGTCATGTGTCAGCAGAGTGAAAAGAAGAGGGCTTAAGACACAGCTCTGCAGTACTCCTGTGTTCAGGATGATACTTTCCGGAGCTGTTGTCTCTCACACAAACCTTTTGAGGCCTTTCGGTAAAGAAGCTCTGAATCCATTTGTATAAATGAGAGTCTATGTCCAGTTGAAGTAGCTTCGATATCAGATTCTGAGGGATGACGGTGTTGAAGGCAGAACTGAAGCTGATAAATAGAAGTCTTGCATAGCAGTTTTTGCCTTCTAAGTGGTTCAGTGTTTCATGGAGAGCTAGTGAAATGGCATCGCCTGTACTGCAGTTTGCCCTGTATGTGAATTGCAGTGTGTCCAGTGTCACAGGTAAGATTGAGGCTATATGATCTTTGACCAGCCTCTCCAGGCACTTCATTACCATCGAGATTAAAGCAACTGGTCAGTAGTCATTCAGAGTTGTTGGTTGTGGTTTCTTGGGTAGAGGAATGATAGTAATTTTCTTGAAGCATTTTGGAACACTGGATAGATGGAGTGAGGTGTTGAAGATGTCAGTGAGTACTGGAGCCTGTTCCTTCGCACATTCCCTTAGTACCCTGCCCATGATGTTGCCAGGGCCAGCTGCTTTCCTCGGGTTGACACTTTTTAGGGTTCTAGTGACATCGATTGTATTGAAGCTCAGCACCGCTGCATCCTTGTATTCAGGGATTCTGCATGCTGTTGTTTTGTTGTCAGCATCAAACTTACTGAAGAATTTGTTCAGTTGGTTCAGGAACTCAGTGCTGTCATCACATGAAGCTGATGTAGGCTTGTAGTCGGTGATGGTTTGAATTCCTTTCCATAGTTGCCTGGTATCCTTCTGGTCTCTGAAGTGGTTTTGGATTTTTCTGCCATAGGATCTTTTCATCTCTTTGATAACTTTGTTCAGTTTGGCTCTGGCACACTTAAAGCTTCCATATCTTGGGATTTGAAAGATACATTTCTTACTTTCAAGAGTTCGTGCTAGTTAGCCAAGGTTTCTGATTTCCCCATATGTTGATGAGTTTGGTGTTTGCTACATCCTCCACACACACAAAAATGTAAGCTGTGACTGACTCAGTGTATGTGTCCAAGTCAATATGGTTGTTTGTCACAGCAGCCTCTCTAAACACTGACCAGTCTGCACAGTCAAAGCAGTCTTGTAGATCTGAGATTGCTCCCTCAGGCCAGATCCTTATTTGTTTTCTAGCTGGTGTACTGGTTTTCAGTATGAATTTATAAGCTGGAACCAGCGTGATGGCTAGGTGGTCAAAGCTCCCTAGATGTGGATAAGGTTTTGCTTTATATGCATCTTTGATGTTAGTGTAGACCTTATCCAGTATATTTACCCCCTTGTGGCAAAGTTTACATGTTGATGGTAGTGGGGTAATACAGTCTTTAGGTTAGCCTGATTGAAGTCTCCTGCAATTACTATTGCATGCTCTGGATTTCTGTTTTGCATGTCACTTATAGACTGATATAAGGTGGGCAGAGCATCACTGATATTTGCATCAGGTGAGATGTAGACTGCTGTGATGCATATTCCATTGAACTCTCTCAGCAGTAGAAAGGCGGGATTTTAGTGACAACATTTCAATGTTTTCTGAGCAGAAGGTAGTGGGCACTACACAGTTGCTGCACCAGTTGTTACTAACATATATATGCACAATACATAGTGACTGAATTCTGTCTGCTCTGAATAAAGTCATGTCCTTTACATTTACTGTGTTATCACTGATATTTTGGTTTAACCACATTTCAGTAAACACAAATAAATTGCTGTTTCTCACCTTGTTTTGTGATAAGAGTTCCAGTCTTAAGTGATCCATCTTATTTTCAAGTAAGCATACATTAGCTAATAGTATGGAGGGCAGTGCAGGCCTGTAAGGGTTTACCTTCAATCTGACTGAAATTCCTGCTCTGGTGCCTCTTTTCCTCAGTCTGGTACATCTTTTCCTTTTTTTTGTGGCTACCAGTTGCCATGAATGTGTGATCTGCCCAAAGTTTGCATTTATCTCCATGTTCCACCATAATCCTTAGCTGTAGTAGTTCCTGTAGTATGTTTGAGCTTACAGACCTCACTACAAGAAGCTGTCCTGATCAAACCCACAGCATAATGAGAATGCAGATCCAATTTTTTACAGATTCTTGGCACTGTAACTTAATCTAACCATGTTTCCTTCCTCTTTAACTGCTTTTCTTGAAGTTTCTGGTAAAAAAGAAGACAAAAGAAGCATTTTTCTGATGAGATCTGAAGTGGCTGCTGTTAGGTGCCATTCCCCCCTTTTTTGTTTGTGTGTGTGGTGTTTTTTTGCACTACTGTGTGGATTCTTTATGGGTGTCACCAACCATAGCTCTAGAAGGATGTTTTCATCGCCTGAACCAAAGTAGGGATATAAGGGAGTGAGGCATGGATGCATGCTATCTGTGGCTATACATATGTTGTACTACGTGTGTCTGCAGCTGTCTCTAGGTAGTACTGTGGTATTTGACTGCACAGGAAGTGAGGATATAGATGGTTTGTATACAATTTATGGGAATCATTGGCACCACCAGAGTGCTGTGAAAATGCATTAGTTATGAACCCAAGTGTGCTGCAAACTGCCTGCTGTTTGATATAATGCTAAACCTTTTTATTGATATACTGCTGTGCATGGCCACCAGGAGGGGTCTTTATTGTACTAATTCCAGTACATTGAGAGGAGGACAATGTCATACATGCCATACATGATTTAAATATTTGTAGGTTCATAAGAGATTATTCGGCTAATGGCTTAAGAGCCCTTACAAGCCTAGCCAATATAACCCAATTTTACAAAATATATAGCCCCTAGGGTCAAGAGAATGGCATAGCCCTGTCCCTGAGGGACATAGGCACTAACCCAGGTGTGACTTTGTGATTCTTCATCTATTGATTCAAATTGTGTTTAAAGTGGGCCAGGGAAGGGCTCTGCTTAATGTGAATAGAAAGCCTATTCCAATGAAGGGTCAATCTCTTAGACACATATCTGCCTCTCCAGCATGTTTTGTTTGAGTCACTGACGAAGTTTAGATCACTAGATTGGGTTACCTTAGTGCTGTTTGACTTGGGAATGTGTAGCAGCTCCATCAGGGCTGGATTTTTGAGTGCCTTGTAGGTCAGGCATAGGTTACCCCTTAAGAGTTGTTAAGAGACAGAGTAAAGGGATAGGGCTTTTAGTCTTTCCACATAAGACATGCTGTTTATACCATGTATTTTCTTTGTGAGGAACCTCTGTGGTCACTCCACCTGCTGTAAGTACCTAGTAAAGTACATCCCAAATTGTGCATTGCATTTCATTACTGGTCTAATGAAGGCTGAGTACAGTGGGTCTATAATTTCATTGGATCTGGATGTCATACCTTTACTTGTAGGTTGTGCCACATAGAAGGACTTCCTCACCACTGTGGACACATGGTAGTCAGAGTTTAGCCTACTATCAATATGTGTACCTGTGGTGTCTCTGTCCTCCTGATGTACTAGGGAAACAGATATGCTCACCTATGAATAGAAGAAATGTGCTGATGAATATCTTGAGGCTGGTAAGTTGATGGTATCTTATTCTCTGCAGGTAACATTTTGGATTTTACTGTTTGCTGCCACATTTTCAACCAGATAGACTCTAGAAGCAATTATGCATTTCAAGAGCTGCTGTTAATCCTTGCTTTTTACCAGCTGAGAGTCCACAAACTATAGCATACAGTTTACTTTCTGCAAAGGTATGGGTTCTGTAGGGTAGTGTTTTACATGTCTACTTCATATACAAAATGCCTTGGATTTGATTCCTAGTGGAACCATTGGACAGTCAGACAGAACAGATGATTAAAGCAATGATCTGTTAATTACATACTTCCTGTGGTACAGGGTTTGATTCCATCAAGCTTTATTTGCCTTCTGTGTGACTCCAACTTTGTCATGCAACCAAACAGTGTTTGGGGAGAACTGGGAATACTGTCTTGATACATCAATGGTCTTCTGCACTGCATACCTAGTGAGTATCTATGACTTGAATATAACTACTTAAATGCATTTCTTTCCAGGCACTAATAATCATCACCTTATTATAAACTCAGTACACTGCATCTTCTCATTTTCTGGTCACTTGCATACTTCCATTCCCAGGCCTTTTTGCTCATTAGTCTTAAGTGCTAGGTTGTTCTATTTATTGATAACTGTGCATGCTCAATGTTGGTATAATAGTGCACTGTATACTACTCAAATGAGTCACAAGCAGGGTTGCCACCTTTTCAAATGTCCAAAGTGGGACATTTTTGGTATAGACGTCAGATTTTGCATGCCGAAACATACCCATGGCCAGTACAAAGGACAAAACTTCACTTTTTTTGCCTAAATAAAAGCTTATTCTTGTAACATTTTAGTTGCTTATTCTGTTTCTTATAACATTTATGTGTTTCAGGTACAGAATAACTGTTTTATACAACATTTACATAAAATACAGGAAATCATTTTGTCTGTTTTATACAACTTTTACATAAAATACAGGAAATCATTTTGTCCTAAAATTTCAGGACATTTACCCTTTTTACAAATTCTTTGCAGGACACAACTGTCCAAAGAGGGACTGTCCCTCGCAAAGTGGGACAGGTGGTAACCCTAGTCACAGGACTAGCAGGTTGCAAGTTAAATCACACCATTCTTAGTACAGCTGAATCATCCCTTACCTCACCATATATGAAATTTTTGTAGACTGGCCCCCTCATCACTTGCATTAATGTAAAGGGCATTAACTGCAATGCCCGCATTTAGTATTATATGTGTAATCTAGACTTTGTTCACCTTTAAAAGGCATTTCCAATAAACCTTTAAGGTTGTTCCTTCTAAATATAAATTGAGGGACTTGCCCAGTGTTTCCTTAGGCCTATGTTTCTTAACATGCAAAAGAGAGTAAAATCCCATGAGTGGAGGAGCTCCCTGGTCAGCATCAGTAATATCCCTGATAAAATCCTCCAAAGCTAGTTATGAAAACAAAATTGCTACTGATTCTAAAGACAACCACAAAGCATTATATAGCTTTGTCAAGAATCTCAATGGCAACACTCAGATCTGCTCTGAGTTACAGCACAATGGCACTAAATATACGGACCCAACTGATATTGCCAACATCCTGGCAGATATTCAGTGCTAACTTTACCCCCCTCTCACCCCCTAAAGAACACATCTCTATACCGGAAGAATGCAAAGTTCCTGTAATCACGACTGCACAGGTAAAAAACACACTCTCCAAAGCCAAGAACATATCATCCATAGGACCAGACAACATCCCAGGCTGCATTCTACATGATCTACAGAACGCTCTGGCACCCCCCTAAGTACCACGTTCAGTCATAGCCTCACCTCAGGCTTTGTGCCCACTGAATGGTGCACAGCAATGATTATCCCACTCCACAAGGGAGGAGCCACCATGGACCCTGGGAACTACCGCCCCATTAGCCTGACGAGCCTTGTCTGCAAGGCTATGGAATGTATCATCATGGAACTTATAAACAAAGACATTGATAATCTCCAAACTCTGGACCCCACCCAGTTCAGGTTTGTAAAAGGCAAATCATGTCTCCTAAACCTGACAGACTTCTTTGAAGCAGTCACCAAAGCCATAGACGAGGGTAAGGTGGCTCACACAGCCTATCTAGATCTTGCCAAGGCTTTCAATACCATCCCCCACTCTGGAATTATAGATAAACTCACTAAACTAGGTATAAATCCCTATGTCACAAGATGGGTTGCCAACTGGCTCACTGACAGAACCCACACTGTGAAAGTAGCAGACTCCAAATCCGACTTCAGACCAGTGACAAGTGGAGTACCACAGGGTTCAGTCCTGGGTCCTGTCCTGTTTGGTATCTACTTCCCAGAAGTACAGGCTAACATAGAAGGTCTTTGGCTAACGAAGTTCACAGATGACTGCAAATTAGGAGTCATAATCAAAACTCCTAATGATGTGGACATCCTACAAAAGGGCCTCACTGACACAGATGCCTGGTATCAAAGCCATGGCCTCAAGCTCAATGCCAAAAAGTGCATTGTCATCCCCTTTGGTAAAAACTCTGTACTCACGAACTACAACATAGGTGGTAGTATACTTAACACCAAAAGTGTGATAAGAGACCTTGGGACACAGGTGGACAGTAGTCTCTCCTTTGATAATCACATCGCCACAGTAGTCAGGAAATCCTTCTACGTGGCACACCTCATCACAAAAGGTTTCTCATCCAGAAAAAAAGAGGTCATTGTTCCCCTCTACTCATCACTCATTAGACCCATTATAGAGTACAACGCCCCTTTTGGTATGTACCTCACAAGACATCTACAACAACTGGAAAGGCTGCAGAAATACCTCACAGAGGATTACTGGTCTCAAACAGATGCCCTACGCAGACCGTCTCAAAAAACTCCAGCTTTACTCCGTCGCATATCGCCTACTCAGAGGTGATCTCTGCCTAACATACAAAGCTATGTCAAACCCAGAACTGTTAGACATGCTCCAATTAAAGAAGTCCCATTCCCTCCGAGCTACACACTCTAGGGACCTAAACCTTGTCACCACAATAAACAGAACATGCCAGAGGGATAGATTCCTGTCCCAGAGACTTCCCATACTCTGGAATAAACTACCTATCTATATCAAACAAAGCTCCTCGTTAGTACTCTTCAAGAAAAATCTTGATGATTGGATGGGAAATAGGAAATTCACCCCGGAGATCACTTCTGTGGCTCTGCTCGACAGTGGCACAGGAAAATAATTTTCTTGGGTGGCAAAAGCGAGGGTGCCTTTTTGGCTGGGCTTGTATAGACCCTAGGGCTGATAGCCTAGTACCTACCTATGAACCCATTAACCTATAATACCACCAAAAATTGTACTGTAATAAAAGATGTTTTCATCTGCTTGATCTTGTTAACAGTTGATATAGCCAAATCCTTATCTATATAATTAATCGTCCCATGTTTAATGATAGGTAGCTATTTAACACTCTGTTCATCAATGTCATTGTTAAAAATGTCCAATAACAACTGGCTAGATATTCCCTTTCTAGAAACATAACTTAAATTTTTGATTTCATTCAAAAAGATGTTGTCATCAAATATCTATCTAGATAACATTATGCAATGAGTTTTTACCAGTCCCAGTGTTTGGTGGTGTGGATGACAAACAGTGCAATATAAAAATCTGATTTATTTTTATTTAAGGAGAGTGAGACAACAAGGGAAAGAAAATTTATTTAAATGGAAAAGTCTATTCCTCTATATACAGATTTAGAGCTGTATGAAAAATAGTGCCTCATATATTTTGGCCTCTGCAGCCATGGGCTTCATAAATGCATTTATTATAAATGCATCAGTACATTTGTTACATCCCCAAGCTGGTCACCAGCAATTCTTACAGGTAAATGGATTTCAGATCAATGACCATTTTCTCTGTCTCCATCTTCCATGATTTTATGACTTTTCCCAACTTGGTATGACTTTAGGGATGATTACATTTAGTAAGGGAGTGCAATGAGTTTTGCCATGTTCACGAAGGCAATGGAAGGGTTTACCCTTACAACACCAAGAGTGATAGGGCCCTCTAGACTTCAACAAGACCAAGGGGTGTTTTTGTTTTAATTTTCCTCTTTTTTCTCATTTTTGACCAGGTAAGCCTACTGGACACAATCATACATTATCAGGTGTGATCCAGAAGCACTGTCTGGTTAAGTCATTTGTACAGAGTCTTGCAGTAGGCAAATGAAGGTTGAAGGAATCAAGCCCTGTACTGTAACCACAGGCAGCAGCTCTCACAATTTTTCCAGTGGTCCTTGCACTCTGGAGTGATACAATGGTTATTGACTTGACAGCACATTCCTACTGGGGCATATTCTGGTCAGTGGATTTTAAATCACAATGCTATCTTTAAATTTAAGTTTGGTATCCCACTTATCTACCTGAATGGATTATTTTTTATTTTATTTTATTTTACATTTGTTAACCGGGCTAGTCCAACTGGATACATGTCCATTTTCAGTGGAGGCCCGGGGAGAAAAGTGGTATAATGTCTGCAATGTATAGAAAATATAAATGCACATGCCTCATTCAATTTTTTTACCTTATAACCATCCTTTTGCCACTCACAAAACCATATTTCTGATTCACTAAATTTATTTTATTTATTTATTTTACATTTGTTGACCGGGATAGTCCGACTGGATGCATGTCCATTTTCAACGGAGGCCCGGGGAGAAAAGCTCCAAGGGTAAGCAGATACAGCATTACATAATACAAGCATTACATATTACAAACAGACTATTTACAGAGATTACATAAGTAAGCAAGTTAAACAAAGTTCCACAGGTTACAGTTAATCCTGAGCACAAGTCAGGATTAAATTAAATTACACAGTAAACTGGTTAACAGATTTTTGCACAGATGCAACTCTCTATCTTTTTCTATCTATCTGTCTATCTATCTATCTATCTATCTATCTATCTATCTATCTATCTATCTAACATTGATGTCAGTTGTATAAAAGGTCAGCTACACCAACATACATTGTGCATGATCAGTTGTATTCAGCAAATTTAGCTTAAATGTTGTTTACTGCCCCACCAAGGGAATACATACACTGAGTCATCATACTCGTTTTAAATGTATTTATTTATTTATTTCATGCATTGAAATGTGTGCTGCGTTTAAATTTAAATTAAACATTGAAATATTTATCTTGGTTTTATTTTATTTTATTATTTTTTTTCAGAATGGTATTCTATTTATTATTATTTTTTTTTTGCTTAGGACTGTCACATGAGTAGTTTTCATTTCGTATTTTCAGTAATGAAAGGTACAGCACCCAAAAACATGCTCTGTTCAGTGTAGGGTGGGGTGCGGCTTCTTGGGTAATACATATATTCTGGAAGCTGTTGCCCTTTTTCAAATATTTTTGTTATGCCCATGTGCTCTGTATATGTATTAAGTGACAGGTGAAGAGAATGCTTTGTAAAACAGCATTATTATACATACGTAGATAGACAGACAGACAGACAGATAGATAGACAGATAGACAGATAGATTGATAGATAGATAGATAGATAGATAGATAGATAGATAGATAGATAGATACAAAAAGATAGAGAGTTGCATAGATATATAAAACCAATTGAAATTTCCCTGCCAATATGCTGAAAGGGGCTCTCCCTTAAAAGCATTAACTGTTCAATACTGAGAACAGAGTATACAAAAATAGAGCAAGCTGAAACCTGTGAGAGAAAGAAGCAGGTGTTTACGCTTCTGTTTTTTCAGGGTTCATCTCATAGAGAAGCCATTTACTTTGCTTTCTAATTGATTTGTACATGTTCTATAACTGCTCACTGACTTTGAAATTATAAATATGATTAAATATGAACCAACAGGCTTTATATATGTGGAAAAGGAGCGAGAGCAAGAGAGATACAGAGAAACTGACTCACAGAGAGTGATAAACAGCAGTGTGCCTCATGTTTCTCTTGTCCTAGTTAAACAGAGGTTAACAAAACAAGATTTATGACCTCATTTGCCCAGGTTCAAATCTTAATTGAAACAGTTATTATCTTGTTTTGGCCTGACACATTAAATGGAGTTGGTCGAGTGAATTCTAGTGCTGCTGAACATTTATGCAATGTTTTAATTTAAAATACACATTCCCCAGCAGTTCAAAACAATATTTTTGTTTCCCTTGCTACATGTTACTCAAGCAAACTATACATCTTCAGACAATTAATTCTTTAACTTTCCTAAATTGTTGAAGCACAGCAGAGCCTACATAGCTGCAGAACTGCTCTCTGACTTAGGTACATTGTACTGGTTTCCTGAGCAAACAGATGTAACACAATTGGAATGCAGATTATGTAGCAATTTCATTATATGCTCTGCCTTGCAGCTTGATGCTCTGATTTATGCACTGGTTGAAGGCAACTTTGATGTCATGTTCAAACCATCCAGCTCTCCTGAGCATGTCAGTGTTCAGTGTGTTCAGTGTCTTATTTGGAAATAACATTCCCATGGTCTGTGCCCATGACAATGTCACTTACTTGATTATCATCAGCTTTCTCCAAAATTAAGGACATCGTGCAGCACTTCTGGCTAGAATCCAAATGTGACCTAACCAGGGTGAAATGCATTAGTGGTTGCCAGTTTGCAGACTGGGACTAGAAAATATAAGGTTTTGAAATGAAGATAAAACGGAAGTAAAATGAAAAAAAAAAAGAATATCTTAAAACAATTTGTTTCATTGCTGAGTAGAAGATACGCTCTTTTATTCATGCCAGTGTAACATCAATGGACATTCAAGCATAAAATCATGACATACTTAATTATTGATGAGAGCACACAACACATGAAATTCATTAAGTAATAGAAAAAGAAGTGTTGTTTTGCAAAAAAATAATAATAATTTCTACTGCATTTATCAGCTTTGACTCTTCAGATCCTAGATCAATATTGGGAGATGGAAGATGATATCACTGACCAAAAATGCATAACTTTTAGACTTGCAGGTTTTGCACTTGTCTCCTCCACTGTTGTCAACAGTTTTCATGGCACCGGTGATACCCTTAATGTATTTTTAGCTTCACCTTGACCTTTTTGGTCCTCTGAATGATAGTGGTCTAATCATTCTGACTTCAAGAAAGTCCCAGAGACGTATTGGAGAAAATCAAAAAGAACACCACAGTGCAGTCATCTTGTGGCTGAATTTATGGCAATGCAACTGCCTTAGTTCATTAATATGTTTTTTGAGTTATGGGATCTTACCTGCCTTATCAAAATGTAGAGCTGTTATTCTTCTTCATAAAGGAGGATAGTAGAATGACGTAGCCAACAACAGACTGACCTTCAATATGAGTCCATTTGGTAAAGTTTTAACAGTTGTAGAATAGGTGCATGTAATAAACCATAGTAAATCTTACATATCATGATTCAACATTCATCAAATGGAGCAAAACGTTTCATTAACACAGTTGGCCATATTTTATTAATGAGAATGGGTATATGCAGGGCACAGTAATATTATTTCTGAATTTTAATAATGTCTTTCATGGTGTAAAATATCTACTATTGCTTTGCAAGTTTTTAACTCACATTTTCAGGTGTTTTACTATTAGTTTAACAAACATGGCATATCAAATGGACAATGGTATGTTCAGCTATGTGTCCAGTGGTATTTTGAATGTATCTGACCTTACCTGAAAAAAATTGCCAACTTTCAGATAAGTCAGAGATGACGGTTGTTCATAGATGTAAAAGGTCCCTCAGCATTATTAAAAAGAGCAGGGTAATTTTCCAAGTACCTAGCAACATTTCCCTTTCTAAGCATGAGTACCACCTCTGGTCTCCCCTTAAAAAACAGAAAGGCTGTTGGCCTAGTTTAACTAACCAGATGAACAAAGAGGCAATTTGTTTTTTTTTTTGTTTGTTTTCTTTTTAAGTATTTAGTTTAAATCTGATGTTTAGTTTTCCTTGGCATTTAATGAATTCCTGATGGTTTGAGCTAGCAGATGATTTATACATTCACAAAAACCCACCAAAAACATGGACTCCTTTACAGGAACAAAACATTCTTGTCCAATAAAGCCAAAATCTCCCTATCCCATGCCTACCTTCTCCCCAGCCTATTCTATAGCTCACATATCCTCACTAACCTAACCTTCAAATTACTCTCTCTTAAGAAAACTAGACTCCACCTACAATAAAGTCGCTAGATTCACTGCTGATAATTCCTGCTACTCACACCACTGTCTTGCTCTTTAAAGATTAAACTGGCTGGAATTTCCCCACCATCTGTTTCTCTCTCAGCTTCAAATGATACATTCTATTTTGTACCTACCCTCCTTCTGTCTGAACATTGCCTCAGTTGTCTCACTGTACTCCCCACCAAGGTGCCTACAAAGCTATGAACAAAACCTTCTTCAAATCTACAAGCCTAAACCTAAAATAGGATAAAACATTTATAGCTACCTCTCAGCCCAATCTTGGAATAAACTTCCTTTGGATATCAGGACTACCATCAATGTGGTAATTCATGGGATCAGGGTTTTTCTGCAAAGGGGATGATGACACATTTCTTGGCATTGAACTAAAGGCCATGGTTTGACACCAGTTGTTGGTCTCAGTGAGGCCTTTCTGTAGGATGTCAACATTACTCGGGGAGTTAATAATAGCTCCCAACTTGCAATTGTCTGTGAACTTTGTTAGCCAGAGTCTCTTCATATTGGCCTGGACTTCAGAGAAGTAGATACCAAAAGAAGAGGACCCACGACCGAACCCTGTGGGACTCCACTCATGACTGGTTGTCAGTCTGACTTGGAGTCAGCTACTTTCACACTGTGGGTTCTACCTGTGAGCCACCACCTAGTGATATAGGGGTTGATGCCTAGCTTAGTGAGTTTTTCTATGATTCCTGACTGGGGAATGGTATCAAAGGCCTTGGCCAGATAAAGGTAGGCTGTATGAACCACCTTTCCTTCATCCACAGCTTTGGAGATTGACTCAAAGAAGTCGACCAAGTTGAGCAGGCATGAGCTACCCTTCAAAAAAACAAACTGTGTGAGATCCAGAGTTTGGAGATTCCCTATATCCGTGTTTATTAGGTCCATGATGATGTGTTCCATAGCCTTGCATATCAGACTTGTCAAGCTAATGGGGCGATAGTTCCCAGGGTCTGTAGTCGCTCCTCCTTTGTGGAGAGGGCTGACTGTAGCAGTGCGCCATTTAAGCCTGAGGTCAGGCTGTGATTGAACAGGGCACACAGGTGAGGTGCCAGTTCACTCTGTAGTTCATGTAGAACACAGCCAGGGATATTGTCAGGTCCCATAGAAGCTGTATTCTTGGCCTTGGATAGTGGTATTTTAACCTGTGCATCAGTAATACTGGGTGCCTGGCAATCTACAGGTATTGTGACTGGTCCATTGGGAGGAGAGAGCAGTAAAGTTGGCACTGAATCAGTTGGCCAGTATATTGGCAATATCTTTTGGCTTGGTATAGAAGGTACCATTGCGCAGTAGCTCAGAGCAAATCTAGGTATTGCCGTGGTGATTGTTTACATAACTATAGAAGGCCTTGTGGTTTTCTTTACTATCTGCTACAGTTCTGTTTGGGTTTATATTAGATGAACAAAAGTTCATCTTAGCGAACGCTCACATGAGCGAATATTGCGGAACTCGAAACCGCAATTGCAAGATCGTGGTACAGTGAAGATGGGAATATTTGCCCTTTCCTCACTGTAGTGCGATCTCGGAGTTGGAATATATATTTAGGGGCGGTGTGGGGGGGGCACAGCCCCCCACAATTGCAGTTTCGAGTACCTGGATATTTGCTCATGTGAGCATTCGCTAAGATGAACTTTCGTTCATCTAATATAGACCCTTCTGTTTTCATAGCTAACTTTAGACGATTTGATGAGGGATCTCAACTTTTTGTTGAGGCTGATAAGGGAGTTTTTCCAGTCTTGGGACTTCACCTTATTGCGCATTATTTTCCTCCTTCTGTTGTAAAGTTTGTTTATGGCAGGGGACCACCAGATTGGCTTCCTTTTTTTGGAGGAGAGTATCTTGGTTCTGGTGGGTATGGTGAGATCCATGCGTTTGTGTATGTGTTCATATAGTGCATTGGTGCATGATTCAGCAGTCATGCAACTGATCTCCATTTGCTTGGGTGCCGTGAAATTAGCCACCTCTGTTTTTGGGAGCCCAGAGTTAACTCTGGAGAAGATTTTCATGGTGGTTACCTTTGCAGGGGGGTGGGAGGGATGTGGATTTCCAAGGTGATTATTTGTGGTCGGATCTAACCAGGGAGGAGTTAACTATTGTTGCAGAGCAACGGTCACCCATGTTACTAATAACCAGGTGAAGGATGTTGCTACCTCTAGTGGAGATCAGAACAAGCTGGTCCAGGGCATTGGAATTAATGAATTTCAGGAAATGTTGGGCAAGTGTATTGGTACATGAGTAGTTTTCCCAGTTAATGGAGGGGTAGTTAAAGTCACCCAGTATGAGAGTGTTAGGTTGGACCCTAATATTCTCCAGGATGATTAGGAACATGGAGTGTGAGTCTTGGGACATGGTTGGGGACCTATAGATGGCTATGACCTGAATCGCTGTCTTACCCAATGTTAGGTGCACCTGAAGTATCTCAGATGAGTTATGTTGGGCTACTAGTCTGGAGGTGTGCGCATCCTTTATGAATATGTGAAACACCACTGCCTTTGGAGCTTCAGTACAAGTTCTGGGGCTGAAAGTTGTGGAATGAGTTATAGCCTGGTAGTGCAGGGGTACTTTCTGCTGCCTTGAATCAGGTCTCTGTTATGGCACAAATGTCGATGTTCTCCATTTTAAGGAGTGCTTTGTGCGAGTGCATTTTAAGATTTAGACTTCTAGCGTTAAGCAGCATGACCCTCAGATTGCATTTGTTTGTAGCTGTTATGGTGGTAATTTGGTCTTTGGAACACTGCCTAAAAAGACACTATGGGGGTGGCAAGAGCCTTGGCCAGTATCCGGAAGCCCAGGGGGTGACAGATGCAGGCCATCTCTGGCAAAGCATCGAGGTCAGTGAATCATGTCATCCCAGGCAGACAGATACTGGATCCCCTTAGAATGACACCAGAAACTTAGCCAATTGTTGAAATCAATCATTTTCTGCTTGTAATGTGGTATCATTCTGAGTGATGGTAGGATGCTGCTCAGGGCTAGGGTTATACCCGCCTGGGCTACATAATCTGAGAGCTTCTCCATGTCTTTTTTCATGTAGTCCAGGGAGGTACGTCTCAGGTCATTCACATCCACATGTACAATGACAGAGTCATATTTGTACCTGTTGTTGAGGGACCTGAGTGCGTTATGTGGAGGATCCTGGTACCTGACAGGCAGCTGATTGTTACTTTCTCCTTATTCAACCTAGTGAGTGGGACATCAGTGTGCCTCATTATCAAGTCACCTATGACTAGTGTGTTGGGCATGCTGTTTTTCCTTAGGGGCTTTGGTTGAACAGCATGCTGTTTAGGAGAGTTATGTGTCTCATGATTAGTGTTGTGTTGTGTTGTGGTTGAGTGCGTTTCTGCCTTGGAGGTCTCAGCTGTTTTGGTAGATTTTTATTGAGAGCCTCCATGGTGGTGGGTGTGTGGTTTGTATTTTTGTGTGAAGGCAGAGCTGGTGTGTGTTCTTGAAGGCTATGTGTTCCATGTGGCATGGTGCAAGTGTTGACCTTCTCCTCTTGACCATTCAGTCGCTATTCCGGTCTTGACTGGAGAGTGCGTGGCTACCAATTTGGATATATAAGCACATCTCTCGCAAGTCTGAGTGTTGGGAGGTAAGAGGAGAGCGTTGTCAGTGTACATGAGGCAGTTGATACATTGTCTCAGGATGCCCAAGTTCACCAGGTTAATAGCAGAATGCAAAGGGAACTTTTTATTCATTTATTTATTTTATTTTACATTTGTTAACTGGGAAAGTCTGACTTGGAACAAAGCCAATTTTCAGCGGAGGCCCATGGAGAAATGACCCAGACGCGTGCCTTTGTATCGTGGGAGGAAACTGGAGCACCCGGAGGAAACCCATATGAATGCAGGGAAGACATGCAGACCCCCACATAGAAAGCACCCCAGCCGAGAATTGAACCGGAGAACTTCTTGCTGTGAGGCAACAACGTTACCGCTGCACCACTGCACCATCCATGCGCAGGAACTGACCTTTAGACATACCTGGAGAGGTGAGTATTAATAATAAATACTGGAGCTGTTTCCTTGTAGAATGTTTAGTGCTGGTAGCACTTTTGTGTGGTACAATAATTGCTACAAGAAGTCTGGTAAAGTGCTAGACTAATAAGCTAGTAAAAGTGCAGGAGAAGAGAGAACTAGTAGATCTAATGGAAAAATTGAAGAGCAGACTTTGGCACCACTCAGAAGCTTATAAACAGTCCTGGACACAGCAAATCTGTATGTGGACTAGACTAGTTACAGGGAAGGTGGGAAGCAAGTGCAAATGCGGGCTTTTAAACCAGAAAGTTGAAAGAGATGGAAAAACTGCCCAAACGGCCAATAAACTACAATTTCTAGGTGAGAAACCACTCCTCTTGTGGTAGATAGGCTACCTAGTGCTTACCACTCACACCGATAAGCTAGAAGGCTTCCCTCCAACACACAAAGGCTTGGTGGGCTCAAAACCTTACATACAGTCCTGAATACAGCAAACCTATTTCTGGACTAGTCTAGTTACAGGAAAGGCAGAAAAAGTGTAAACATGGGCTTTTAAACCAGAAAGTTGAAAGAGATGGAAAAACTGCCCAAATGGCCAATAAAGTACAATTTCTAGGTGAGAAACAACTCCTCTTGTGGTAGATAGGCTGCCTAGTGCTTACCACTCCCACTGATAAGCTAGAAGGCTTCCCTCCAACACAGAAAGGCTTGGGGGACTCAGAAGCTTTCAAAACAGTCCTGGATACAGCAAATCTGTATCTGGAGTAGACTAGTTACAGGAAAGACAGGAAACAAGCTTAGATTTTTTTTGTTAGTAACATGGATAGGGAGAAAGGAGGAGCAGAAGATAATTCAAGGTTAAGAAACTAAGTGGGTTGGCCTTTTCAAATGTTCTCTCTGTATTAGGTAGAATGAGCTAACGACACAAGACTGGGAGGAGTGTCCCAGATCAAATTTACAGTAGGGGCAAGCAACTGCAAAATCACCAAGTGGCAGGAAATCAGAACAAACAAACACAAACAGATGTTTAACAAATGGAGACATTTTCCAGTTAATACCACACACACAGTGAAACCAGCTAGAAAGGATTTACAAACAGTGTGACAGTAAAAACCCTATTTATCAGGCCCTGTGAGGCAGACAATTTTAATACAAGTATGTGGATTAGTTTATAGCTATAAAATACAGTAAAAACTAAGCAGCAGACAATAAAATTGCTATAAATAACTGGTAAAAATAAACAAGAAGCAGGATACTTATATATCACAGATCAGAGTTTTGCTAAGTGCCCTTCCTTCGATTAGCTCTGTGTGAAATGGCAGAAACACTCACAAGGTAACGTCTTAAGTAACAGAATGTTGAAACCTGAAACAACTTTAAATAAAAAGCTCGAAAAAAACAATGAGGTGCTTACTCCAAGCTGTAGTCCAGGTAATCTCAATCAGCCAATGACCATAAAGAGTTCACTCTCACTGAAAATACAAAATGGCTTTTGCTAACCTGAGATGGCCTGGAACATGTGCTCAGACACAGCCTCTGCAAACAATCATTTATATGATATACTCCTTGGCAAGAAATCAGAACAAATAAACACAAACAGATGTTTAACAAATGGAGAACATTTCCAGTTAATACCTCATACATACACACAGTGAAACTGGCTAGAAAAGATTTACAAACAGTGTGACAGTAAAAACCTTATTTATCAGACCCTGTGAGGCAGACAATTTTAATACAAGTGTGCATATTAGTTTATAGCTATAAAATACAGTAAAAAGTATGCAGCAGACAATAAAAGTGCTATAAATAACTAGTGAAAATAAGCAAATAACAGGATACTTATATGTCACAGATCAGAATTTTGCTCAGTGCCCTTCCACTGATTAGCTCAGTAAAGCAAATTTAACAGACCTTGGACTGAAGAGGCTAAGCTGGACAGAATATATTTTTAACTGTCAATGACTTCCTTATTTGAAAATAAATTATCCCCTGAAGTTCTCAGACTTCCTTTTCAGGGTTCTGTTATACTGTATTAGAAATATGCTGCTACTGTAGCATTTCTTGCTCTCTTTTTACATTTACTGTATAATCTAGAGTTCACGTACTTTTTCACTTGCAAATGTCTAAAAAGTTACACCGTTTTGTATAATATCAAGTTGTGAATTAGCTGCCTGCAGTTTACCATGGATTGGGGCAGAAAATAGTGTTTGGATGAATCAGTTTACCTGCTTATGAAACATACTAACTAGATTTAAGTTTATAGGTTCATACATATTTACCAGACCTGTAGTACAGGTAATCACTGAGGAGCCTAATTGAAATTTCCCATTTGTTCCAGAGCACTGCCTGGTTACAATAGGAAAATGAGGATTCAGGGGATTAAACCCTGGTCTACAAGGAACAGCTCATTAACAGCCCATAGTCTTAATCCTCTGTTCTAACTGCAAGACAACCCACTTGATCAATTATACACCAGTCTCTCCTGCAAAAGTATAGAAATACCCTAGTAAGACATCCCCAGAATTGTTAATAAAATATTTTTTTATGGCTATGTTCTTGCTTTTCTGTATTATGGATTTTGTTCAGGGTAGGCCATGCTTGCTTTACTTGTAACACTGTTATATAGACCTGTGCCTAGCATTCACAGAAGTGTAATATCTATACCTCACCCAGGGGAACTGAGAAAAGCTGCATTAGTTATAGTTCATTTCCCACTAATGAGGAAACAGACATGGAGTTTTTTTTCAGTTGATAGATTACTAAAAGTTGTTTTTTTCCCCAGTTTTAAACTGCTAAACACTAACCATAAGTCTAAGAACATGCCAGTATGTTAGCCTAACAAACTGACAGTTTCACTTATAAATATACATGAATAAATGAAAAGTGCTTATTTTAAATACAAAGTTAGTACTTTGATAGTCAAAATCAGTCAATAATTTGCATACTACTAGTCCTGAAGGGCTGAAAATAAATAAAGCAAAACAGCAGGTGGTAGTGAAAGAAAGCATAAAAAAGCCGCATCTAAAAAAAAAAAAAAAAAAAAAAAAAAAACAAACAAAAAAAAAAACATCTGCAGAGTGTATTATTTAGTGATAGTCCATTTATCTTACATTACCACTGCACTACTAAGGTACAAGGGTCGACAGCCTTGACTATGTGTAAAGCTCAGCACAGTTTCATTATCTTGATTGTCATAGCTGTACAGGTTTTACTAGTAGGCATTTGTTTCGTTATGAAATCTCAGGTAGTCTGCTTAACATGTTTACAGTGAACTGGTGGTTGAGTCGGGCGGGGGGGAGTATCTCCAACCTTCACCATTCCCTGGTCATATTTGCTTGGGGTACAGGTCTCAGGACTGAAAGAGAAGAGTCTGAGAAAATTCATTTATTTATTTTTATTTTACATTTGTTGACTGGGAGATTCCAACTGGATACATGTCCATTTTCAGCAGTGGCCTAGGGGAAAGCTCCACAGAATACTGACAAACAAGTAGGATATTTATACATGCCAAGCAAATTTTGTAGAAAAACACATGATTTTACAAGACTGAATAGGATTACAGAATCAAAGTACAACATTCGTTGAAGTTAGAAGATTTATCAAAATATCATGGTTTAAAAAGTTTAAACGTAGGATAGTACATGGGACGTACTGGATTCCAGAGATAACATTGCTTGAGACAAGCATAAGTAGGATAGGTTTGAGAAAAAAACAATTAGGGTTTGTTTTGTGGGTAGAGGATGGGTTAGGAATGGTATATGTTCTCATGCAGACTGTTGGGAAGGTGTTAAGAGGTGAAGCACCTTATGGGGGATTGTGGTTTTTCCTACAAGAGTTAGAAGTGAGATGAAGCAAGTGGGTGGGTGGGAGGGTGAGTATATTAGGAGGTCAACCTGGGGGGGGGTGACAAGTGCATTTCCATGTGAGTAATATATGTTCTTTTAGTAGTTTTTTGAATGTAACCATTGAGTTGGCAGATGTAATGACTAAAGGTAGTGAGTTCCAGATATTACCTATGTAGTTGGGGAATAGGAAGTCACCTGCTGAGTTATTGGTTTTGGTTACCTTAATTAGTCTTTTTTCACTAGAGCAAAGTTGTCTGGGATTGGCTTGTAGTTTAAGTAGATTAGATAGTGTTGGTGTTTTTACAGGAAGTAGTAGGGGTTTATGAGTGAAAGAGAGCTGGTGGAATCAGAGGAGATGTGGGAATTCAAGCCAATGAAGTTGATGTAGTGACTGACAGTGGTGGGCATGGTGGGGGGGGGGGCACTGGTAGCAAATCTGGCAATTTGATTATAGCAGAAGTTGAGCTTGGCCATTTCAGTTTTGGGTAGATTGGTGAAGATAGGAGCGGCGTATAATAGTGGGGAGAGAAGGTGGGTTTGAGTTACGGTTATTCTAGTGGGTTGAGTTAGAAATGGTTTATTTTTATAAAGTCTGCCCAGTTTTTTATGGATATTTTTAATAGTATGGTTTATGTGAAGATCAACTTTGAGGTTGTTGTCAATAGTCACTCCTAGCAGTTTAGTATGAGTGTCTAGAGAGATGATAGTCCCATCTATGGATATGATATTGAATGAGATGGGCATAGGAGTGGATTTGTTTGGTTTAAATAGCAACATTTTGGTCTTTTTCAGATTAAGTAAAAGTTTTTTTTGAGAAACCAGGTTTCAGTAGTTTGGAAGGCTTTTTGGGTGATGGAGAGGAGTTTGTGGGGGTTATTGGCTGAGAAGACTAATGTTGAGTCATCAGCACATTGTATAAGAGTTGCATCTTGGCAGATGATATGGGGATCTTTAATGAAGATGGAAAATAGAAGGGGACCTAAGGTGGACCCTTGTGGGACTCCAGTAGTAACAGGTAGCAGTGAGGATAGGTTGTTGTCCCATCAAACTGCTTGTTGTCAACCTAGTAGATAGTTTTGTAACCAGGTTAGTGAATGCTTACTAAGGCCAAGGTTAGAGAGGGAGTGGAGCAGTTTAGGATGGTTGACCATATCGAAGGCTTTTGACAGGTCCAAGAATATGGCAGATGTTAGTTTACCTAAGTGTCTGTTTTGGTTGATTAGGTTTGTAATGGAAAGAAGGGCTGTGGTTGTACTGTGGGCAGGTCGGAATCCATGCTGGTTAGGAGAGAGTAGCTCATTGTTAAGTAGGGATGGCATAAGTTGGCGGTGTATACATTTTTCAAGAATTTTAGTCAGTGGGGACAGGATGGCAATAGTGCGATAGTTGATGAGTTCAGTGGATGTACCACCTTTATGTAGAGGGATGATGTAGGAGGTTTTCCAGATAGATGGGATGGTGCTTTCTGATAAGGATCTGTTAAGCAGAATAGAGTCTGGGTAGGCGAACTCATTACCAGCCAACTGGCGAGCAGAAAAAAAACAATCTTCAAAAAACAGATCAGCTAGATAGGTGATTGGATACAAAAGATGGGGACTATGCTGTTAGTATGGACATTGCAAGGTAGGAAATGGTTGGTGAAGTCCAATTAAAAAGTAAAAAAGGTTGCTGAAGCCTGAAAATAATTGAATATATATAGCTAGTGGTAGAGAGCTAGTGCAGACACAGTTTCAGCTGGTTGTCAGTCTTAAAGCAGAGAAAGAAACAGAAGACAACTAAGGATATGGTTTAAAGTCGGAGGAATTAATCACTAAGGTAAGAAGTGGTTGGAGGTCTCCAGCAGCGAGCTCACAACAATTAGCACAGGCGTGTCCAAGGTTTAACATGTACATACATTCAATTGTTGCATAATATAGGCGAGAGGTATCCCGCATTGATAATGGAGGGTCCAGGCTTGCAATTCTACAGGAAAAAGCCTCTTGAAACCTGTTTAACCAGCCCTAGAGGTGAGGGTTACTGGTGGGAAAAGAAAAATAGCAGGAGTTAGTTTCAAAGTATGGGGACTGGTGACTGAACCAAGCAGGTCAGTAAACGTTAATTCTAGTATATAACCATTGGGCAAAAACTGTAAACATACATTCCAATATGCAACATTAGCTCAAAAGAATATTCATAATGTATATTTCATGCAAGCATATTTCTATTTACAAAAATGAGCTTCAGACCTTGTCTATTGTGCAAGCACGTGTATTGAAAGTACTACAGCTACGTATACATTCAAAGCCTTAGTAGGCCAGGTGTTCCCTTTTGCACAGACTAGCATGGTAAGTTAATGGTGCTGTAAAACCATCAGGATGTTTTGGTTACAACCAAGATGCATTGCAACTAAATGCATTGCTAGTGTGAAAGTTAAGGCTATAACATGTTCACTACTACCTGAAAAGCAAATACATTAATTAACAAATACATAAATAAATAAAGAAAGAAAGAAGCTTTTGTGTCAAGACTTCAGAATATACTGCCTCTAAAATAGGAAGTTAAATTCTCTAGCACAAGGAACAAATCTCTGGGAGACATGACACCCTATAAGGGAGTGTAAGATGAAATGTGTGTCTCAGAATGCTTTACATATTTAACCCTGAGTGGAAATTGAAATGGCTGTAAGGTAGACTTTGATAGAAAAGTAGCCAAATTCCAAATCAATGATTTCAGGAAGACAGACTGAAACAGAAGGCACTGGGCTGAAAATGGGCTTAGCCCTCTACCTGGTACTCAAAAGAAAAACTGAGTACATTTTTATTTGAAACTTTTGTGGTGGTGTGCCTTCAATAGGAATAGATGATTTGTTCCATGTAGTTAGACAAGGAATGATTGCTGACAATTACTAGAACTGGAAAAGATGGTCCTTGAGTCTGGGGGGGGGGGGGTTACCTGAAGGATGCATTAACACTGTTTTTTTGAGACTTAATGGTAGGGGGCTCTCAAGAAGGTAAATATGAGGCAAGGGGGACCATATTTGCAGAGGCCAGTAAGAGAATATTTGGATTCTGGCCTTTGAAGTCTGAATTTCTCAGTGAATCTCATTATTAGAGAAATGGAACAAAGCATAAAGGATTCCAGAAAGTCACATGTGACTGAGGAAATCCATAAGACAACATACTGAAGGCAGAACCAGGACATAGTAGTTGCTACACTTGGCATTGATCAGTGGTGCAAACAGATCAAACTGCAACTTGCCTTATAGACAGGGCACTGTGGATTGTGGCAGAACGGCAATATGTGAGGCACCAGTAAGTAATAACTTAGCCTGGCCACAAGTGAATTTGCTTTCTACAGAATATGACTAGCTGCCAAGATATGGCTGGATTGGCTATTCTATTTTCAGACTTTAATAACTTCTCAGCATAAGGGAAAATGTTGAGTCCCATTTGCTTGTTAATGTTCCAAACAACTGTCATACTGTTGGAAGGGAGTCCTGAAAGTCTAAATGCTGAGAAGGACTTCCCCTATCTCTAGGATACTGTTGCAAAGAGTGGACTTCTGAGACATTCAGATGCCTTGAACTGTATACTCATTGGAGGTATCTCTCAATCCTAGGGCAGACACATCTATTGTGACTGATTCTTGTGGTGTTGGCAACTACAAGGGGTTCCCACCAGTGAGAATGTTCTTTACCATCCACAGCTGAAGGTGATGTTTGCATGTTTTGAAAATTTTATGGACTGGGATTCAAGTTTTCAGATCTGCTGTACCCTTACTGTCCACTGCAATGCACTCATGTAAAGTCTGGTGTAGGGTACCATGGAAATAGCTGCAGCCACAGACCAAAATCTGGCAGGGAAAGCTAAGCTGATGCAGCACTGGAAGTGATTATCTTTGACACAACTCTGGAGGGAAAATATCCTTTCTGAATCATACACACCCATCAACACATTGTATGCAACTGACATCCAATGAATGTAAGCAGCTGGGAAGACTGCAACTGGGGCTTTGCATGATTCAGTGTAACTGCCAGAAAGTAGTCTGATACTTACGGTACAACTAAGACCCAGTCATCTAAGTATGGGACAGTCTTGGCTCCCTGCAGTCTCTGGTGGGTTACAGCATTTGGCGATCATCTTGTGGATTTAGGTGAGACTTAATGTGAGAGTCTGGATCTGGCTATAATTGGCTCCTGCTCTAAAGCATAAGACTATCCTGGACACCCTGGTGATCTTGATGTGTGGATAGGTATTGTGAGGAATCAAACAACTCATCTAGGCCTGGAGGGATAGACTGCGCACTGACCATCTGAAAGTTGTTTTGGGGAGGAATAAATGTGCTGAGTCCACTCTAAAGGAGAACTGGCCAGAATTTTTTTTTATCTATTTGGGTATCAATATAAACCTGAGATTGTCTTCAAACTACCTCTTAGATGGCTGGTTGTAATAAAAGGTTGGACATGCAGCAATTTTGTGACAGGGTGGGATGTTAGGCATGGGTTGAGATAGTAGGATTAGTTGCACTTTGAAGGGAATTGAATAACCACTGGATATTACTGCCTTGATCTACCTGTCCTTGGTGTTGGAGAGACAAGCTAAAAGATGGTGGGGCAAGTAGTCCCTGACTGTACTCAGTGTGGAACAGTCAGGCAAGCCTCAGGACTGCTGCTTTAAATCCAAGGGGAATGCTAGGGGCCTCTTTTGTCTTGACCTATGACTTTCTAGGAAGTTAATCTGTGAGTTTGGGTTTGCCCCAACTGTTTCTTGTTGAAGCTTGAACTGTGAGCCACTTGAAAACAAAAATGTAGTGTTTACTCCTCTGCATCCTGGAGAGTGTACATTGTGGTAGCTGAAGTGTATAATCCACAACCATTAAGGTCTTGGTGCATTGTGGAAGCTAAGTTATAAATCCCACAGTGACGACGGTCTCGTTGTATTGTACAATTTGAAACTTAAAGCCCACAGCCAGGAGAGTCTTCTCTCTATTTCCATGTTTTCTTTATGTTGCTTTACTTCTTTGCCAAGAAAGGAGAATCTAAAAAAGTTGGCTTGGTATTCTTATCAAAATCTGTTAGCCAAAGTCATACATGTTGATGAATTGCTATGCCATGCTCCATAGGCCCCAGAGTTCTGTCAGCTCTCTCATCAACATTATAGGACATGCACACTATTTGTTTTTTTTCAAGTTAGACCCGGCTTAGGCTTAGGAAATAAGCTTAACTTTTAAAGGTCCATCTGGGAATCTGCCTGCTGTCCATTGCATTTGTATGCCAACTCTCTTTTGAATTTCGTCAGGTTTGTCAAATAGTTTAGTACCAGTATGGAAATGTGGCAGAAGCAAAATCATACTTCCTGTACCTGTTCATTGCTCTGGGTTCCCTGCTCAGGGGATGGACAGAAGAGCCTTGTGGTATCAGATCCTTTTTAAGGACCACTGCAGAAATCAGTATGCCATGCTTGGGAGTGTCTTCCCAAACTACTGACTATTTTCATTGGTTCATTGGTTAGTACTAGACTAACTACCCATGTAGGCCATGTTAAGGATAACCAGTTATCCAATCTGAGAATCAAACCCTGCACCTTTTGTTTGCAAGGACATTATCCCCATTTTTGGAGGTCAAAGGATGCAGTCAGCCATCTTGTGAATAGGTGCCACAGTATCTGGATTTTATCAAACTGTTTTGATGCCATTTAGTAAGACAGCCACCAAAGAAGGCACTGCCCTGGAGGATTTACAGGCCTTCTGAAGCTGCAACTGCAGAGAGAGCATGATATCAGTAGGCTATCCCTATCATCATGTTTGCTCGACATATTTACGAGACTTAGGGTATCCAGGGGCAAGAGTGTGGGCACCCTTGTCATCATCTACATTCTCCACAGGATGTCCAAACAGAAATTAATGTGTCTTGATTTTTGATGGGTTCTGCTAGGCCTCCCTGGGTAGATTTAGAAGATGCATCTACTAGTGGGCTTGGCCTGAGGAGACACCACAAAAACTGAGGAGGCCCCTCTATCATGTTAGGGGATGACAGCTTGTAAGGCCAAAATCCAAGGGGTCATTTTGTCTAGTAATAATGGTGATGGAATTGTTTATAGGGATTATGATGTTTAGAGGGATCAGAGCAGTGTAGTTGAACTGCTTGGTAACAGAATCAATGTTAGAATCTGCATCAACAAACATCATCTGCAACCAGCTCTGTAAACTTAAGCAGTTCAGCACCAACAGTGACACTGAATGGGCCAGCCTTGAAATTCACTCTCAGAACTTATCATGTAGCATCTGTACCACTATCATCAGAGGTGCTGGCTGCAGTAATGACAGCTTTGTCAGTGGTAAGTAAAGCATTGACATTGTAGGCATTGATTCCATGCCATATAGCATTGAAATAAGCCCTGGTATTAGGATCAGCACCTTGGAGGATGATATACCAACCTAAGCGATAACTCTGGTAATAAGACACTGTGGACCCAGTGATGCTACTATGTGGGGGCACAGTGGGAAGAAAACACTATCAGAACCTCCTTTGCTGATTAAAATATTCTTTAATATTGTGGCATACTGGAATGCCAACAAATATGATCACAAAAGCATTTTTGAAAAAAGTAAATCACACTCATGCTCTTGCAGCTTTGGGTTGCCAACAAATGTGATAGCAAAAGCACATTAAAATATTTTCCCTACATACTGTCTCAGCTGAGAAACACTTGCTAGTTTACTGATCAGTTTCAACTATTACACAACGATAGTCATTTCGTCTATAAATGCCTGAGAGAATTAAATAGACAGAATACAGATAAAAGCTGGAAAATATATAAAAAATAAATAAATTTGAGCATACCTCTCAATCTCTTAATGCAAGAAATCTGGACCAACTATATCATGAAGAAAAATGTACATTGTTTTCACTTGCTTTCCAATATACAGCCACCTCTTGCATACATGATAATAAAGTTAGTTTTAAAACTTTTGTGCAGGTCTAAAGAGATATTTTTCAGTTTCCTATATTAATAATGTAAAGCCTTCACTGCCTTCTACCAGCTCTATTAGCCCCAGGCTCTTACAACTCTGAGATTTAAAAATGAATTTTGTCTGTACTGATTAATATATAGCTAGCAGAGTTAACCAACTTCCTGCATTCTCTAATGGACTGTAAGGATTTCTTCTGAAATTTCAAGGAAAACATTTTTAACAAATTTTCTGCAACACTGCTATGGCTGGATACATAGTTCTATGACAATGGTACTACTAAAGCAGAGTTCAACTGCTACTCAAGTGTCACTACAAAAACATACTGTCAGACAACATGTAGCACACCCAGTGCTCAAGAGCTAATACATTAAATGCCAAATTTGCTTCTGTGCTAGATTTTTATTTTTATTTTATTTATTTTACATTTGTTGACCAGGATAGTCCGACTGGATGCATGTCCATTTCTTGCGGTGGCCCAGGGAGAAAAGCTCCAAGGGTAAGCAGATACAGCATTACATAATACTAGCATTACATATTACAAACACACTATTTACAGTGATTACATAAGTAAGCAAGTTAAACAAAGTTCCACAGGTTACAGTTAATCCTGAGCACAAGTCAGGATTAAATTAAATTACACAGTAAACTGGTTAACAGATTTTTACACATTCTAGAGAGAGTTAGCCAGGCTTGATACATTGACATAGCCAATTAAGTGACAAATGTTGTTTGAGTCTAGTTTTAAATTGATCTAAGGTGGAAAGTAAGGTAATATCAGCTGGAAGAGAGTTCCAGGATCTACTTACAGAGTTTGCAAAGAGAGAGTCACCGGCTGTGTTATTAATTTTCCTAGTCTGAATTAGTAGTTTGTTAGAGGATCGAAGCGGTCTAGGATTGTTATAGGGGGTGATAATATTTTTAAGTGCAGGAGTATTCTCCGGATTATAGAGGATTTTATAGGCCATAATCAGTTGGTTATACTGGATTAGGCTGGGTAGTTCAAGCCACCCAAGCTGATGATGCAATGATATGTCGTGAAAGGCAGCTCAGTGGCTAACCTGGCAATGTGGTTGTAGCAAATTAAGAGTTTGTTAAGGACAGTCTTGTTTAAATTCGAGAGTAGAGGGGATGCATACAGAAGGGTTGAAAGAAGGTGAGAGCGAGCTATGGCAATTTTAGCTGGAGGGGTTAGGAAGGCTTTTATTCTGTAAAGTGACCCTAGTTTTTTATTGATGGTTTTGATAGTTTGGTTAACATGTAGGTCGAATTTTAGATTATTGTCTATGATGATACCTAATAGTTTTGTAGAGGGGTCAGGGGAGATTATTGTGCCATTATTTGAATTTATGGTAAAGGTGAAAGCGGTAGACCTACGTATTGGTGAAAATAACAGCATTTTCGTTTTTTTGGGGATTTAGGATCAGACGACGTTCAGAAAGCCAGTTTTCTATTGTATTAAAGGTGGTCTGGGAAGCTGACCATAACTCTATTGGAGATGTGGCTGAGCAAATCAGAGTAGAGTCATCAGTATATTGGATACAGCTGACTTTTGGGATGACAGTATAAAGGTCGTTAATGAAGATGGAGAACAGCAAGGGCCCTAGTATAGAGCCTTGTAGTAATCCAAGGGTGTTAGGAAGAAGGTTAGAGACTTTGTTCTGCCAGAGGACAGCTTGCTGTCGACCATTCAGGTAGCATTGAAACCATTGAAGGGCTCTAGTATCTAGACAGAATGTTTGCAGGGTGTGGATTAAAAGTTGTTGATCAACCATATCGAATGCCTTGGAAAGATCCAAGAAGAGGGCTGAGGATATATAATTATTGTTGCGATTATGGTTTATGGTGTTGGTAAAGGTTAGGAGGGCTGAAGTAGTGCTGTGATGAGGACGGAAGCCATGCTGAGTGTCTGCCATAAGGTGACTCTAGATTAGGTGGTGCATGAGTTGTCTATGAATACATTTTTCCATAATCTT
>NC_056730.1:724787710-724790210 GCF_019279795.1 Protopterus annectens | reverse complement strand
AATAAACCTTCAACACTCTGTAAACCTGAAGTAAAACTATATAAATCTTCTAAAAAATGTGCAGTGTCCCTAAGGACATAAGAATATTTAGATAAAATACATTTCAACTCATGATCAAGATACACAGAAATAGGTTCTGTAAGCCACCCAGCGCCCGATACTATGGGTCTAAACACTGGTAATGTAGGATTTTTGTGAATCTTCGGCAAACCATGCAAACATGGTATAATAGGGAATTCAACGTAAAAGAATCAACTCAGAATATTGTGATAAGACTATGTTAGACATGTTACAAAGTGAAGCATATGAAACTATATCACTGAATTCAATACGAGATATTCATAGAGCTATTTATAATATGTTAGATGAATGTAGAACTTTGGGACTGTTAACAGAAGCACTATTTGACTTCTTTTACGTTGAATTCCCTATTATACCATGTTTGCATGGTTTGCCAAAGATTCACAAAAATCCTACATTACCAGTGTTTAGACCCATAGTATCGGGCACTGGGTGGCTTACAGAACCTATTTCTGTGTATCTTGATCATGAGTTGAAATGTATTTTATCTAAATATTCTTATGTCCTTAGGGACACTGCACAATTTTTAGAAGATTTATATAGTTTTACTTCAGGTTTACAGAGTGTTGAAGGTTTATTGTTGGTAACGATGGATGTAGAGTCACTCTTCACTTGTATACCTAATGATGAAGGAATACTTATGGTGAGAGAACTTCTATTGAAAGAACATTCCTTAGAAGTAGCAAAAGTTGACTTCATTTGTATGTTACTTGAATCCGTGTTAGACAACAATGTTTTCCTTTTTGGTAATGAGTGTTATAAGCAAAAGAAGGGAGTAGCCATGGGCACTAGCTGCGCTAACACCTATGCAAATTTAGGAATGGTAGCATGGGAAAGGCATACTGTATTTAAAGAACCAAGGGTGTTTTTTTATAAACGATTTGTTGATGACCTCTTTCTTGTTTGGAAGGGTGTCCCTGAATCACTTCAGGTCTATTTTGACCATCTAAATACCACCAATAATTTTCTCAAATTCACTCTGTCATATTCCAGCAAAACTATCAATTATTTAGATACGACAATCTATCAAGAGAATAATACTTTGAAAACTAGGGTTTATAGGAAAGAGTGTTATAGAGCTGCATACTTACATAGGGACAGCATGCACAATCCCATGGTGTTTGGTAATATTGTGAAAGGACAGACCATGAGGACATCAAGGCTATGCTGTGTTGAAACTTCATTTAATATGGAATTGAGTAAGTTCAAAGTGGCATTTCTATCCAGAGGATATAATGAACGAGAAATAGATAACACCTATAATGAGGTATACAACCTCAGGACCACTAGAGCTAAGCCTTACTATTCCTCTGGTGGTGAGAAATCCAGCATTAAACCTAATAAAGGTATAGATGGTCCAGGAAGAAAGGAATCTGTGATACTTCCATATTGCAATAATATTGAAACAATAAAAAATGCTATAGCTGGCAATTGGAACATCCTTACGGCAGATGAGAGAACTAAAGATTTAGTAGGAAGTTTTCCCACTTTTACTTACAAAAACATGAAAAGTTTAAAACAGCATTTGTGCTACCATAGCTTTAATAGAATGGCAGCATTAGATACCATTAGTACTTATTTGGGATCTAAAAAATGTGGTAATTGCATGTATTGTAAATTCATTGATGAATCGTGTTACTATAGACACCCTGATACGGGTCGCCTTTGGGAACTTAGAAACAACAGCACATGCAATACCAAGAATGTTGTATATGTTGCCCACTGCTCTCTTTGTTATAAATTTTATGTAGGTAAAACGAATTAGTCCCTTAAGGAAAGGATAAGAGATCATATGTACTGCCTCATGAGAAAACAAGATTACAGTGCTATAGCTAGGCATACCCTTTTATTAGGTGAGGAACATATTTTTTATTTTCAAGTATTGCATGTACAATCTACCAATATCAGATTAGGAGATATTGTGAATGAAACCGAACAGGCGGAAATCAGATGGATTTTAAGATTGGCAGCACATAGGGGCAGAGGGCTCAATGAAAGTGTCCCTTTGAAACCAATACTTAAAGCTAGAACTCTTAGATAACTGGAATCTTTTTAGATAAGGTTTTTTAGTTTAAGTAAATGGTTAGATTTTCGTGCCTCAGTATTATTTTAGTTTTAGTAAATTCATTATATATATTTATTAACTAGTGTAGTTATTATTTTTATTAGATGTTCAGTGGTCAGCTTATGTTATAGTTTGATGTGTGTTTTAAATAGTGCTGTCATTTTAAATATTAATTGTTGTTTAATTAGCTGAGTGCCAATTAATTTGTTAGAACAGCTTCAGATTCTACTATAAAATGGCTTACTTTGAATATTAGAACTATGTCTGAAGAAGCGGATCTGTAGTCCGCGAAAGCGCTCACACCTTTTTTACCTGAATAAATATTTGGACTCCTATTTGGATTTTTTTGTGACT
>NC_056730.1:724757710-724785210 GCF_019279795.1 Protopterus annectens | reverse complement strand
TCATTATTCTTAAGTTGTTTTGGCTGATGATATACTTGTTAATTGTATTTATTGGCATTTGATTAAAGGAAATCCCAGCTGGGTAGGAGTCCATTTTCAGCAGGGGCCCAGGGAGAAAAGCTTCAAAGTATCACAAAATATTTTAAGAACAATAATTTTGCAATCTTTAAAAATAATATAAAAAAAACTGCAGTTTAAATAATTATATCAAATCAGACATAATACAAAAACATTGCTTAAGAACGGGTACAAGTTGTATGACAATGATTTAATATTTAGAGAAATTTTAGACAGTTTATAGAGAAATTAAAGGTTAGTTAGTATAATACAAACAGAAATTGCAATATGAAGTGAAAGAAAAGCAGACTTATGGTGTATTTAGAGAGAAAGTCATGGGAGAGAAATTGACAGAAGTAAGGAATTGGGTGAAGAAGGGAGATTAAGGAGGTGTAAGGTATGAAGAGGTATTTATTCACATTTAGGGATATAGTTATCCTGGTGTTGAACAAGAACAGAGACAGCTTTTGGCTAGGATGTCTTTTAGGATGGTTTTAAAGGACGGGAGGGAGGGTATTGACCTAGTGGATACAATAAGGAGTTCTAGGCCTTATCAACATGGTACAAGTACAGGCAATGGCAAGCAGATTTGATAGGTTTGTGCAGAGAAATGCGTTTTAGGTCACTGGATTGTAATGACCAACTGGGAACATAATTGTGCAGAATATTATTTACTGCTGGGCAAGCAGATGAATTCTGGATAATTTTAAAGGTGATAAGAAGATGTGTATGTGTTCTTGATAGGGCAGTTCTAATCAATTTAGAACATTGTATAAGTTTCCATTTGGAGCACTATAAGATATTCAGAAAGATAAAACAAAAGATAATCTCCCAGTAAAGTAATAACATAAAATGCTACAAAGTGAGAGTGAAGCACTGCAGGATACTACTTTTAGTGTCCATTTAATTTTCTGTAGTATTTTACTTGTTATGTGTCTATCTTTAAAATGTTATCTTTTGTTAGTAAGTGCTGAAGAAGGTGCATTGAAATACTGAAATGGCAGAATCTGATCTGTTGCCCTGGAGATTCCATATTAAATATGGAGACTCAGTGGGTTTCAGTTTATGTGCCAAATGTTACATCTAAACACTCAAATATTCCAAAACAAGTATTTTTTGCTGGGAGATCAATCCCCCTGCATCCTTATTTGAGAGACCACATCCCCCATATAGATATAGATATAGATAGAGATATAGATATAGAGATATAGATGTATGCTGGGATTCAATAAACTCCTTGTACGCTTCACGAGAAGCTTACATGGAGTTTACATGTGTGCATGGTGATGTGTTGTGAGCAGCAGTGCTCATTGCATATTCATACCGCACACCTCATTTAAACATAAATAAGCAAGGTTTCTTTGCTGGGAAACCATGTAAGAAACACAAACAGCAATACTGTTTAAATCAGAGCACGGAAGGTCCGCGATTTTGCACAGAATGCCACAGTGATCACCAGGACTTAACAGATAGCTCTCAATCTCTTAGTGCAAGACATCTGGACAAAGGCCAGCATAATGGGGGGACACTGATCCAGAAACAGGGACATATTTGACATATTTGCTCTTTAGAAATGTGATAGCAAAATCAGGGGGTTGTGCTTTTTTCCCACTTTTCTGAGATTTAAAAAAGTTCAAGTTACAGGCTTGCTGTTCTTGAACTGTTTTGTAAGTTTCTGTGAGGCCATTTTTGCTTGGGCTAAAGGAAAGTCTCTCTGTTGATCAGTGGCAGTGAAAAACATTGAGCTGCTTCCCTGCCCCCATGGGAGTGGTTACTGACTTGAAACTGTAGTTTTTTTTGGCCAACAGGGGTCATTTCCAAAACTCCTTCATCTTCCTCTCTTAAAACCTAGTTGCCTTGTGGTTTTGGCGTCTTTTCAGGCTTGTTGGCTGTTGGTGAAGCACCCACCAAGAGGAGAAAAGTTGAGAGAAGAAAGGAGCCACTTTTGAGATTTTAAGTATTTTTCCTCTGTTTATTTGATAAGTTTTTCTGCATAGCTGCCTAGTTTGAGCATTTTCTGGCTTGTCAAACTTGATTTCTGTATTAGTAGCTGTATTTAGAGCACAACCAAAAGCTGTTTACTGAATTTCCTGTTTGCACTTAATTTTAAAATAATTTTTTTCTCAAAACTTGCATATTTTCTGTCTTTGGCCTAGCACTCTTGTGTGGGGTAATTTACTGCACTGTTATAACTTGATATTACTTGTGAACCTCTGCTATCTCTGAAAAAACAAAAACAAAAAAAAAATCTTGCTTTTTTCCCACTTTTCTGAGATTTAAAAAAGTTCAAGTTACAGGCTTGCTGTTCTTGAACTGTTTTGTAAGTTTCTGTGAGGCCATTTTTGCTTGGGCTAAAGAAAAGTCTCTCTGTTGATCAGTGGCAGTGAAAAACATTGAGCTGCTTCCCTGCCCCCCGTGGGAGTGGTTACTGACTTGAAACTGTAGTTTTATTGGCCGTTTTGGGTCAATTCCTGGCTCTTTCCAGCCCCTGCTATCAAGCACGCTTTAGAGTGCTTTAGCGTGATTTAGCACGGAGTTGCCACTAGAGTAGCATCGGGCAGCGCTGGTTTAACAAGGTTAAACTTTTTCTGGCTCCATAAAGTCTGTTCTTCATTTTTCCCTTAGAACTGCTCTACTAGTAATCTAAACAATATATCCCTTAAATAAAAAGCGCAGCACTTGTTCCTAAAAGCTTTTTTTTTTTTCTCAAAAAAAAAAAAAAAAAAAAAAAAGCTCAGCACTTGTCTTAAAAGCATCTTCTTTTCAGGTTTAGCACTTCTGTATTATAAAAAGTCCCTCACTAGCAACCCCCCCCCAGGAGTACCCACTTCCTTACTAAGTCCTCTCTTATTCAGTTACACCCCTAACTTCTAAATTTCTCTAGCATGTCGAAGGGCCAGATGCTGGCGTCCTCTCCTGTCCAGTTGGTGAATTTGGGAATATTGAGGCAATGTTACAATTGCCTCATGTACACTGAAAACCCTCTCCTCCTCCCACATAACACAAATACTTGTGAGAGATGCAGCTATTTAGCCAAACTGGAGGCTGAGCTCTCTCAACTCAGGACTGGCAAGACCAGACAGGAGGAAAAGGCAACTACACACACCACAAAACCAGTCTCACATAAAGCTATCACAACAATGAATCAAACACATAAACACACAAAGTCATACTCGGAGGCTCTGAGCAAAAATTTACCTAAACAGCAGAGGCCTCCAAAGCAGACACCCAAGCAACTGCCACCTCAAGACACACCACAGGCAACTAATAAACTACAAAATCAGTGTGCAAAGCAGTCACAGCCCTTAAGGCCAAATACAACACCAAACATACTTGTCATAGGTGACTCCATAGTCAGACACACTGACGTCCCACTCACCAGGCTGAACAAGGAGAGGGTCACAGTAAGCTGCCTATCGGGCGCTAGAATCCACCACATAACACAAGCACTCGGGTCACCCCACAGCAAGTACAAATATGACACAGTCATTGTCCATGCTGGTGTGAATGACCTTTGACGTAACTCCCTGGACTACATGAAAAGAGACATAGAGGAGCTGTCTGATTATGTAGCCCAGGCAGGTATGACCCTGACCCTGAGCAGTATCCTTCCTTCACCAAGAATGATGCCACAACATAGAGACAAGATGATCAGCTTTAACAATTGGCTTAATTTCTGGTGTCATTCAAAGGGGATCCATTGTCTGTCTGCCTGGGATGACATGCTTGACAAGCCACGCTGCTTCGCAAGGGACGGCTTGCACCTGTCACCCCTGGGATTCCGGATATTGGCTAAGGCTCTTGCCACCCCCATAGTGCCTTTTTTAGGCAAGGCTCAAATTCTAAACCTACCACCCTAGAAAACAAAAATGGGAAGAAACTAACGGTAATGCTGCTCAATGCCAGAAGTCTAAATCTCAAAATGCATGCACTCGAGGCCCTTCTCAGTATGGAGAACATCGATGTCTGTGCTGTGACTGAAACCTGGTTCAAGGCTCCTGAGAGCACCCCAGCACTATCAGGTTTTACCTCATATCATGTGTTTTGGCCCCAAAACCCTGACCACACCACAAAAGGAGGGGGTGTATCCATATTCATCAAGGATACCCACACCTCCAGGTTGGTGGCAACGCACGTAGCATCGGAAACCATCCAGGTGCAATTAACCATAGGCAAAACTGCTCTACAATTTGTAGCATGCTACAGGCCACCCTCTCAAACTCAGGAACCCCACACAGCCTTCCTGAAGACACTGGAGGGTATAAATGTATCTCCAAACACCATTATATTGGGTGACTTCAACTACCTGAATATAGACTGGGAACATTACTCAAGCCCCAACTTTCTAGCCCAAAGGTTCCTGGCATTCATAAATTCAAATGCCATGGAACAACTAGTCACCGTTCCCACAAGAGGAGAAAATATACTAGATCTCATCATCACAAACATGGGGACAAAATGCTCCACACCGGAAGTATATCCCTCATTGGTGAGATCAGATCACAAACTAATCTCACTGGAAATCCACATCCCGCCCCCACCCCAAACAAAAAAGACCACAGTGAAGAACTTCTCTAAAGCAAACTTCACACTACTCAAGACTGGTGTGGTATCTGTCAAGGCCCCCGAGCCAGTGGAAACCACAACTCAAGCTGCGGAAGCCCTTACAAATGCCTTCTACGAACACCTCCAGGACTGCATGGATCAGACAATCCCTAATAAAACCAAGACTCTTTCCACCAAGGGCAAACGTTCAGTCTGGTGGACCCCAGCCATAAACAAACTTTACAATAAGAGGAGAAAGCTGTTACATGATAGAGCAAAATCCATAAAAGAGAAGACACCCTTGGTCATTATTAGTAAAAAAATACGAGCACTCATAAAATCATCCAAGGCCAACTTTGAGAGAAAAATTGCCATAGATTCAAAAGACAATCATAAGGCCTTCTTCAGCTATGTTAGAAACCTGGGTGGAAACTCCCAGATATGCTCAGAATTAGTCCAAAATGATACAAAAATCACTGAACCCACAGACATTGCCAACATACTGGCAGACAGGTTCAGTGCAAACTTCACCCCCCCTCTTCCCCCCAAAAGGAGAGATAACTATCCCAGCGGAGTGTATCCTCCCAAACATCACAAATGCGCAGGTGAGAGCTGCTCTCTCTAAAGCTAAAACACAGCATCAATGGGACCGGATGGTGTCCCCGGCTGTGTGCTACACGAACTCAACGAGGAACTAAACCCGCATATAAGGCAGCTGTTTAATCTTAGCCTTACCACAGGATACGTGCCCAAGGAGTGGCGTATGGCAACTGTGGTCCCACTCCACAAAGGCGGTGCCTCTATGGACCCTGGTAATTACCGCCCCATAAGCTTAACAAGCCTGGTCTGCAAAGCTATGGAGAGGATCATAATGGAACTCATAAACAAAGACATAGGGGACTTGCAGACATTGGACCCGACCCAGTTTGGCTTTGTCAAGGGCAGATCATGCCTTTTGAACTTGGTCGACTTCTTGAAACAGTCACCAAGGCCATTTGATGAGGGAAAGGCAGTCCATACAGCCTACCTTGACCTTGCAAAGCTTTCGACACAATACCCCACTCGGGTATTATAGAGAAACTTACCAGCTTAAATGTAAACCCATATGTCACAAGATGGGTTGCAAACTGGCTAAAGGACAGAACCCACAGGGTTAGAGTTGCTGGCGCCATGTCAGACTCCAAGCCGTTCACAAGTGGTGTCCCACAGGGCTCAGTCCTTGGCCCCCTGTTGTTCGGCATCTACTTCTCAGAAGTACAGGCAAACATAGGAGGACTATGGCTGACAAAGTTTGCAGATGACTGCAAACTGGGCGCCATAGTGGAAAGTACATCGGACACAGACATCCTTCAGAGGGGTCTCACGGAAACTGATAGCTGGTGCCAGAGCCATGGCCTGAAGTTAAATGCCAAAAAATGTATAGTCATACCCTTCGGGAAAAACAAGGTAACCCCAAGCTACCATATAGGTGGCAATCCATTAAGCACAGAAGAGGTTATCAGGGACCTGGGGACCCAGGTTGACAGTGGCCTTTCTTTTGACACTCACATTGCTAAAGTGGTTAGAAAGACCTTCTACATTGCCCACCTGATCATGAAGGGATTCACATCCAGATCAAGTGAGGTCATTGTTCCCCTGTACTCTTCACTTATCAGACCAATGATCGAGTACAATGCCCCATTCGGGATGTATCTCACCCGACACCTGCAGCAATTGGAGAGACCCCAAAAGTTCCTCACCAAAAGGATAAAGGGACTCCAAAATCTGTCATATGCTGCCAGACTGAAGAAACTCCAGCTCTATTCAATCGCATACTGCCTGCTCAAAGGGTGACCTGTGCCTGACATACAAGGCCATGTCCAACCTGGAATTAATGGACATGCTCCACCTCAAAAAATCCAAATCTACCAGATCCACTAGAGCAAGCGACTTAAACCTTAGCACGGATATAAATAGGACATGCTGGAGGGATAGATTTGTCACCCAGAGACTCCCTATGCTGTGGAATAAAATCCCGGTCCATGTGAGGCAGAGCACCTCGCTGGCTCTGTTCAAGAGAAATCTTGACCGGTGGATGGGAGATCATAGGTTTACCCCGGGAATCATCTCTGTGTCACTGCTGGACAGAGGCACAACAAACTAATGGGCACAGTATTTTTTAACATAAGGGGTGGCGTAAGCCACAAAACTTTGGGCTAGGCTTATAAATGCCTTAGGGCAGATAGCCTAGTATAAACCTATGAACCTATGAACTTATAAAATACAAGTGAGTACAGGATAGTGTATCTACAGTGCAGATTATTGTGAAGTCCCATTCTTGGCATTCTGTACTGACATTGTGTAAATGATTTGTAAGGGTACATGGACTGCATGTAAAATAAACACTCAGTGGAACAGGGCTGGTGCTAGCATTTTGGGAGCTCATAGCAAATTTCAAGTTGGGGGCCCTACTCAGGAGAATATAAGGTGCGACCACATTGCTGTTGTACCCCCTTCCCAGTCAAGTTCATCAAGCACCATTTAATGATGACTATAGTGTTACTATACTATACTATGGTGTTCATTAAGAATTAGTGTGCCAAGGTATACACACTGACCCACATTTAGTACCAATGTTACATTATTACAAACCCCTGTACTACAGCAAGCACTATGTCAAGACAAACACATAAGCAGCATTAGATGAAGTGACCCTGTCACATAAAAAACACAGTTACTGACATGCAGAACTGTCACACTGCAGAGGCACACAAGACAGCCATGGGACAGATATTGAAAAAAGTGCCTAAAAATTAAGGTATAGCTGGCCATCAAGTAAAGCTAGCTCAAAATGTTATTACTTACTACTACTGCCTTATTCTGTCAGCCAACTAGTATCATGTAAAGCTTGCTACACCAAACCACACACCTGTGAAATTCTTTCTGTTGTAACTTTAATTCAACATTATTTTGATGAAAGTAATTATAAGAAACAATATAATGATGTGTTAAAATAAACGCTCCACTTTTAATCCACTACTACACCTAACTTAAGCTGCTTTCAAACATGCAGAGTTAGACTAGTGTAAAACTGAGCTGCATTAAAAAACAGTGCATAATGTGCTGTGCCAAGAATGGTTGGCATTGAAAACAACGACATGAGAAGATACTACTGTCAACATGAAGGCAGATAAAGATGGTGCAAAATATCTCAGATTACTCATGAAGGTTAAGTGAACTATATATGATATAAATTTCTGTGAAAAGCTAGACAGACTGTAATTGTTACAAAAGAAGTGAGGCCTTACAGAAAGATTCAGTTGCAGTTAATATCTGTTTCTTTTAAAGGTAGAGAAATCAGAAATGTGTTATGCCACCTATGTTATTTACTACCAAAGACAAATTATAACATGACACTAGGGTGAACAGCGATTGTGACAGTCATAACAATTATTTTTATACTCTGATAAAAAATTAAGATCACTGCAATCTTCTGTTAGTTCAAAGATAATCAGTACTACTAATTTACTAAAGATTTTGGAAAATGTACAAATTGAAACTGGCTAGATGACACCTACAGCCAATGTTAAAACAAGGTAGGTGTCAATTTTGCACAAAACATGTTTAACAGCAATTAGGTTTTGGTTTGACCAGACAGGCTAGTATGATAAAAGTGACAAATCTTTTAGTCTAGAAAGATGACTTGGTGGAAAATTTGCTTCATTCATAGTCCAGAGTGCAACCTGAATTGTTTAACCTATGGTGTCTTGGAACATGTGTTAGTTATTAGGAGTACACAACAAAGTCCAGAACATTTAGGATTTTTGCTTCGAAGTGTTTGCATATATATTTTTATATCCTAAACAGACTTCAGAGAATTTAGCTTCAGGTAAGTAACAAATGCAGGAGATGTGATGGGAAAAAGAGAGAGGTAATTGGGAATATGTTCTGGTAATGTAACAGGTTGGCAGATTTAAAAAAAATCCCAACAGAGTGTTTTGCCAGAAATGTTGGGAGTAGCAAATCACCGTAATAAAGGAAATGACTCTTTTGAGCTGAGACATAGGCTCTAACTAGTTTAGACACATAGGATCATAGGATCATAGGACGTTACTAGGCTATTGGAACTGAGGCCTTTACAAGCCTAGCCAAAAATTTAGCCCATGTTCCAACAAGTCAGCACCCTATGTTACTGTCCAGCAGGGACATAGGTGGAATCCCAGGGGTGTATTTTCTGTTTTCCATCCAGTTATCCAGGTTGCACTTAAAAAGATTTAATGAGGTATTATGCTTTGCATAGAGAGGGAGTCTATTCCACAAAAGGGGGAGTCACTGGGACACAAATCTGTCCCACCAACAAGTCCTATTGATGTCACATACCAGATAGAGGTCTTGCGTGTGGGCTACTCAAGTGGAGCTTGACTTGTAGATATGCAGCAGTCCCATCAGGGTGGGGTCTGAGATTGCTTTATATGCCTGACAGAGGTTACCTCTGAGGAGTCTGTAGGAGACTGAGTAGAGGAACAGAGCTTTTAGCCTATCTGTGTAGGGTAGATGTTTGAGGCCCTGGATTCTCCTGGTGAGGAATCTCTGTGGTCTGTCCAGCTGTTGCATGTGCTTTGCGAGATACATGCTGAAAGGGGCATTGTATTCAGTAATCGGTCTTATATGGGAAGAATACAGGGATGCTATGACCAACTTGTCCCTGGATGAGATAGCCTTACTAATGAGGTGGGTCTTGTAGAAAGCTTTCTGTACAATGGTGGCAATATGGTGGTCAAAAGTCAGTTTGCTCTCAACCTGGGTTCAAAGTCCCTCACAACTGATTGCCTGCTTAGTGCCTTATTATCAATGTGATGATTTGTGGGGACATCATTCTCCCCAAAAGGGATGATGATGCATTTTTTGGCATTCAGTTTGAGGCCATGTTTCTGGCACCAGTCATTTGTTTGGGTGAGACCCTCTTGGTGGATGTCCACATCACTAGGGGAATTGATGACAGCACCCAGCTTGCAGTCATCTACAAACTTGGTCAGTCATAGCTCACTAGATTTGGCCTGCACCTCTGAGAAGTATATCCCAAACAGCAGAGGCCCCAAGTTCAATCCCTGGGGTACACCGCTTGTTACAGGATTACTACTTGATGTGGCTTCCCCTATTTTGACTAGGTGGGTTCTACTAGTATGCCAGTTTGCCACCCATCTAGTAACATATGGATTGATGGCTAGTTCAGAGATTTTATCTATTATACCTAAGTGGGGAATAGTATTGATGGCGTTGGCCAGGTCAAGGTAGGTGGTATGCAATGTCTTCCCCTCTTCTATGGCCTTGGTGACTGTCTCAAAGAAGTCAACCAAATTTAACAGATATAACCTCCCCTTGATAAAACCAAACTGTGTCAGATCAAGAGTATGGTGGTTGCCAATGTCATTGTTAATGAGGTCCATGATAATCTGCTCCATGGCTTTGCAGATCAGGCTAGTTAGGCTGAATTTCCTGGATCGGTGGATGCTCCACCTTTGTGCAAAGGGATGACAGTAGCTGTCCTCTACTCAGCTGAGTTGAATCTGGTACTTAGGCTTTGTTGAATAGAGTGCCTAATGGTGCTGTAGGTTCCTGCCTGAGATCATGTAGGATGCAGCCTGGGATGTTATCGGGTCCCATGGAGGCTGTATTTTTTGCCTTTGAGAGATCAGTGATGACTTGATTCCTAGAGATAAGGGGAGGGGGGGCAGGTGCTAGGGATGTCCTGCTTTACTGATGGGGGACAGAGGATTGAAGTTTTCACTAAACCTGTCTGCCAGCAGGTTGGCTATATCTACAGGATTTGTGTATGTGGTGTCCTTGACCACCAGTTCAGAGCCGATCTGGGTGCTTCCCTTGAGATTGCGGACATATGTGAAGAAAGCCTTATGATTGTCTTTAGTAGATGTGGCCAGTTTGGACTTGAAATTTGCTTTAGAGGATTACACTAGTGCTCTTATTTACCTGTTCAGGCTAAGGAGAGATTGATTCCAATTAGACACCTGCTCATTCTTGGTCTTGGACAATAATTTATTTATTTATTTATTTATTTATTTTATTTTACATTTGTTGACTGGGCTAGTCTAACTGGATAAATGTCCATTTTCAGTAGAGGCCTGGGGAGATAAGCTCCAAGATAGGACAATGGAATTAACACAATAACAGCTAGGAAACATGAGACAAATAAATCCTATTAACAGTAGCTATTAGAGGTTATTACAGTAAAATTTACAGTGCAGAATACAGGCATAACATAGGATGCTAATACAATCAAGGTATTCTATAGATAGATAGTATAATAGATTAACTAGGATGGAGTTGCTGTTAATGAGCAGATGGGGTAGGAAGAGCAAAATATTTAGAGACATATAGACTAGTCAGGTTTTGAACAGGGGCATAACCAGTGAGTTTTGAGGAACACTTTCAATTTGTTTTTGAAACAGGATAGTGAGGGAAGTGTGGAGAGTTCATTTGGGAGGAGATTCCAGGCTTTTCCAACAATATTAGAAAAAAGGGAGTCACCAGCCTTGTTGTTTGGCTTAGTGGTATGTACTAGAAGTTTCTGAGAAGACCTTAAGGATTCCAGGTTTTTATAGGGAGTGATTAGTGTGGAAAGAATAGGAGTTTTGGAGGGTTTCTAAAGAATGTTGTGGGCTATAGTTAGTTGATGGAATTTAATCAGATTTTGTAGTTCAAGCCATCCCAGCTGCTTTAAATTAATGCAGTGATGGGTTCTGAATGGGTTGCCTGTTGCAAATCTGGAAATGTTATTGTAAGACATTTCCAATTTGCTAAGATTATTTTTAGATAGGTTAGTAAAAATAGGTGAGGCATAAAGAAGAGAAGAGATTAGATGATTGTGTGCTATTGTGGTTCTAGCTGAAGGTAGGAGGAAGGATTTTATCCTATAGAGAGAGCCTAGCTTTTTGTTGACAGTTTTTATAGTATTGTTAATATGGGTATCGAGTTCAGATTATTGTCAATGGTGACACCTAATAGTTTGGTGGTTGGTTCAGGGGATATAATAGTTTTATTGGTAGAGTTAACTGAGAAATCCAATGGGGGGGACTTCTTAGTGGGAGAGAAAAGGAGGAGTTTAGTCTTTTTGGGGTTTAGGAGAAGGCATCTATGTGTGAACCATTGCTCAACTGTGTTAAATACTTGTTGGGTAAGAGAGAGAAGTTCAGAAGAGGAGGGGGCTGAGCATATCAGTGTAGAGTCATCCGCATATTATATGCATGTAGCTTGGGGGATGGCAAGGTGAAGGTCATTAATGAATATGGAAAAAAGTAGGGGTGCAAGGATGGACCCTTGAGGGACACCCAGGTTGACGGGCAGGTGAGTAGAGAGAGACTTGTTCCAAAGTACGGCCTGTTGTCTTTTATCGAGGTAGGACTGGAACCACTTTATGGAGGATGAATCTAGTGACAGGGATTTCAGTATTTTGATGAGAATTTGGTGATTTACCATGTCAAAATCTTTAGACAGGTCAATCAATAGTGCTGAAGAGAGTTTGTTTAGATTGCGGTTTTTGTTGATACAATCTGTGAAGGAAAGGAGGGCAGTAGTAGTGCTATGCGATGGTCTGAAACCATGTTGACAGTTGGCTAGTAAGTTATTTTGTGTCAGATGGTTGAGTAATTGTCTGTGAATGCATTTTTCCATGATCTTTGCCAGAGGTGAGAGGAGGGCAATGGGGCAATAATTGGAGAGTTCAATGGATTGTCCTCCTTTGTGGAGGGGGATAATATGGGAAATTTTCCATAAACTGGGGATATAACTTTCAGTAATAGTTCTATTGATCAGGATAGAAATGGGATAGGCAATAGCTTTGGGGGATTGTTGTAGGAATTCAGCAGGTAGTTGGTCAGCTGAGGGTGAGCATGGTTTCAGTTTCTGTAGTAATCCAACAATTTTTTCCTTTTATTATAGAGTTTATTTATTGTAGATGTCCACCAGACAGGTTTACTCCTCCTTGAGGAGGATGATTTCATCCTGTCTGGTATTCCTGATTCCATACAGCTATATAAATGCTCATATAGTACTTTAGTGTAAGTTTGGACATATGTGCCAGTTTCTGTGGAGGGGGAGAAGACTGTGAAGCTGTTTATACCTTCCCTCAGGAGGTTGTAATCAGCTTTGGAGAAGTTTTTTTGTTTGACCCTAGCTGGGGGAGGGGGGCAGGGGAGATGGTGGCTTTGAAAGTGACTGCTTTATGGTCGGTTCATACCAGAGCTGATTACACTGTAGGGATGCTGCAGTGGTTACTCATGTTGGTTAATACCAAGTCCAAGATATTTTCACCAGAAAAGCAATTACTAGAAACTGGAAATCAAAATCTAAATCTACTGTAAATGAAATACTAAATACTACACAGGGGATAAAAGAAATGGAGGTGGGATCCTTAGAAAAAAGGTCAAAGCAAATTACATATTAGTAAACTGAATCAGTGTGAACAATACATGCAGAATAAGGTTCAGGAAGGAGTAAGGTTTAAGCGAAGGAAGGATCTGAATAATTTATATAATGTCAGAGTGAGTGTTATTTCTGAAAAGGAAATGTATATTGCAGGAAAAAATGTTACTATGGTTTGTTTTCTTCAATGCTTTAGTTCTGATTTAATAAAGAGTTTATAAAACAAAATGTTTGTCATTTGGCAATGTGATTTACAATGTCTGAAAGAATTGTTGGATTACATCAATAACTGTTACACTGGTTTCCTTTTTAAGCACCAATAAGTGAAAAAAAAGTCTTCAAGGGCGGCCACGGTGGTGCAGTGGTTAGCATTGCCGCCTCACAGCAAGAGGTTCTCGGTTCGATCCTCGGCTCGGGTGCCTTCTGTGCGGAGTCTGCATGTCCTCCCTGTGGTCACGTGGGTTTCCTCCGGGTGCTCCGGTTTCCTCCCACATCCCAAAGACATGCTGCAGGTGGATTGGACACTCTAAATTGGCCCTAGGTGTGTGTGTGAGTGTGCCTTCTGTGGAAGGTTGGGCGCCGGGCTGGCAACTCGACACCGTAAAACTCCACTGCCATTCAATGTGCGGACAAGGTGATCCGCTGTGGCGACCCCTAACCGGGAAAAAGCCGAAAGAAGAAGAAGAAGTGAAAAAAAAGTCTTCCTAACTTAGACGTATACATGTCAGCATTATAGAAAGAGATGAGCTGGAAGCCAAACAAAACAGAAAGATGACTATAATCCTTTATTATTTAAAACCAGTTATCTTCCATGCATATGACTCAAAATATTCCCAAATGACAACTTTTGAGGTTTTGAAAATTTTTCTTCTACTTGCCAAACTTTAGAGCAAGACCTAAGCGTTGTTTGGTTTTGTGGCACAGACAAAAGCCCTGACTTCAACCCACATGATTTGAGACTAAATACCATCTTGGGCACTGGAACAAATGGGCAGAGGATGATGGGAATGAGCAGCATTTAGTGACACTTCCATCTGAGGAGGCTTGTTTATTACCAGTGACTACAGGATTGAGGAAAATCTGCTTAGTGATCCTAAGCCAATGAAAGTAGCCCTTAATGGTTATATGTTGCAGTATGCCGAAAGAGGGAGGGCACAGGATTCCTCTACAATGATGTGGGTGCACACAACAGCCACTAGAGGCCTGGTTAAGGCCAAAACAAAAATATCATTGCTGGGACACTGGCAAAGACATGTACATCTGGTGTCTATATGATGTGTCTTCCTCCAAAGTCTGCTCTTACCGCAAAAAGAAAACTATAGTACAGGAAAGAAATGAACTATTATGATAGGGGGATGCTTGATATTCTGCAAGCATGGCAGGAAAATGCATTTAGGAAAAAAGGTCTAAGTGATATGAAAACACTTTTCTTGAAATGGGTCTTGCAGGCATGGTAGAAGACATACAGAAAAAGCTCTAAGTGATATATTTATTGAAAGGACCAGTTCAGAGACAATGAATTTGATCAGAACTTCAGTAATGTATTACTTTTACAGAGGACAGCAGTACTGGAAAGGAAGGCTACAGAACATAGAGATTCACCAGATAAAGGCAGGGTTCATCACTACTTTTATTTTAAATCTTTGTGTATCAAAGGAATGTATAAATAAATGCATTAATATATTAAATCATATGAGATACTCAACATGCTATAGGTAGGAACATTACATTTATCTTTATGAATGCAAAAGCTACAAGTGATAAGTTAGTCAGCCATCATTAAATAAGAGCAAGGAAGATTATGCCACTCATTTAGGGTAGGAACACATGTGGAAATTGCCAAGTATGCTCAAGTGCCCCCCTCTACTGACTTCTTTAACTTCAGACTCACTGCCATACTTTTGTTTTTGTCTAAGATCCTTATCCACTTTCAACCACTAACCTGTTTTTCAAACAACAACCTCTTCTCCCCACCTCTCCATGGACTTTACCCATACCGCAGACAATGGTGATAATGTTCTATCTTTTTTTAATGCTATTTATAGGGACAGAAAAACAATTACCTTGTATCATCAGTCTTCCTTGAATTATCAAAAACCTTCTGTACAGTCTCTTACTCCAAACTGCTGCTAACATTCATTTCTCTATCCCTCATAGCCCTGGAACAGTTCTAATATCTACTTCACTCAGTAATAAGACCCAAAGAGTAATATGGCAACAATCAAAATCCACCTTTCTTCCCATACCAGCTCAAGCCCCTCAAGGCTCAATACTTGGACTCCAGTCCTAATGTTCAACATATTCAAAAATAATCTTCTTCTTCTTGCTTCATTAATTGAACCCCTATCCTGTATTCTGAAAAATACAGCCATTATCTACACAGCCAAACTAATCTTAGAGCATCAGAACATCAGCCAGCTCTCTGTTACCTCCATCCAAGTCTGACACAAAAAGTCCAACCTTGTACTAAACCCTAAAAAAACTAAGCTGATTCTGTTCACCCCAATTCGAGCTCAAACATAAAAATAAATAAATAAATACAACTTTATCTTCTTTCTTCCAGTGGTGCCTCCTTTGAGTCTGTTTCCCCACACAAAACTCTTAAATGTTGTCATCATTAACGAAAATTTAAAATTTGACCTCTATTTCCAATAGGTAGTCAAGAAAATAAACCAAAAACCTGAACTGTTATACAAACTGTAACAGCAGGTGCCTGCTTACTGCCTACACTCTCGTATGCTGCCCCATCTTCACAAATCTGCATTTGACCTAACTTACACAATTGGAGCAGTGCTATAATGAAACAGCTGAATTTGCTACAGATGTAAACAAAACCCATCACTGCATCACCATAAAAACAACTCAAATGCCTTGAATGCCCAAATTACCTCAACTACTGTCATCTCATAATGTTGTTGTTGTATCTTTTGGCTTTTCCTGGTTAGGGGTTGCCACAGCAGAAGTCTGGTCCGCTAATGATTGGCAGTAGATTTTTACGTGCCGAGTTGCCAGCCCTGACACACAACTTTCAAAGAAGGTACGCCCATTCGTGCATGTCTCCACACAGAAGACGCTTTAGCTGAGAATCGAACAGGGCAACGTCTTACTGTGAGGCAACAACGCTACCGCAGCACCACCACTGCAGTTAACTACTGTCATCTCATAACAGCATATAAAATTTTATACATCCGAGACAACTGCCTAATCCTTAAGAATTTTCTCCAGTGGTATATTCTCATGGGAAAGCTTTGCTCATCCAATAAATTCCTGACCTATATCACTCCATCCCATAACTCCCATGGTGACTCACTTTATTCCAGCTGAATTGCCACAATATGGAAATTTCAATCCACCTCCATCTGACAGATCAGTAAACCCAGCTGCTTCAAGTCCTAACTAAAATCATATTTGAAGAATATCTCACTCTAACACTGCAGCTCTCCTTCTGGATAGAGATCTCTATCTGACAGCTTTTGTTCTATCTAAAAACATTTAAATGACCCCTTTTCTATGTAGTCACATAGGACCTTGTTTTGTAGTTATAACTACCATACCGTTAGTTAATCCCCTCAAAATACCTCTCACTGTACTATACCCCTTACTTTTATTCCCCTAACCTTCACTACATATGCCCTCTTCTACAAACCTCAGCTTTAACATAGATATATGCATCAAATGATGAATTTCAGATAGTCATCCAATAGAGGCTGTCCAATTCAAAAATCCACAAGTCTCAGCCGTTTTTGTGGATAGATATATGCATACATATGTATATGCGTATATGGGTCTATTTGTTTCGTCGAATCTCATTTCACTGAATTTCATTTCACCCCAACCACTTCGCCGAAAACTCAAATTACTGAAAACTCGTTTCACTGAATCTCATTTAACTGAACTGCAGTTAGTATATATGGCACTGTGTAGAGTACTGTAAGGCAAGTAAAAGGTATATGCCCTTTTCCCCACTGTTGTGCGATGCTGGAGTTAGTATATATAGTTAGGGGGCTTGTGGGAGGCACAGCCTGCCACACTGTGGGGTGTGGGTGGTGTATTAGTTTAAATACATATTGTCTTCTAGAGAGAGTTAGTCACTGGTGTTGTAACTATACAGGCCTATTGTTTAAAATGTATTGTTTTGAAGTTTTTGGTAAAATACAGTATAAAACAAAGTGGGAAGCTATGCCCCCCACACCCCCCAATGTGGGAGGCTATGCCCCTCGCATACCCCCTAACTATATATACTAACTCTAGGATCGCACTACAGTGGGGAAAAGGGCATATACCTTTTACTATCAGAGATTGCTCTATATGCAAGGCACAGGTTGCCTCTGAACAGTCTGTATAACACACAGTAAAGTGACAATGATTTCAGTCTGCCCGTATAAGATAGATCTTGAAGAGTCTGCATGTCCTCCCTGCATTCGTGTGAGTTTCCTCCGGGTGCTCCGGTTTCCTCCCACATTACAAAGCCATGCATCTTGAGCATTTCTCCCGAGGACTCCACTGAAAATTGGCTTCATTCCAAGTCAGACTTTCCCGGTTAACAAATGTTAAATAAATAAATGAATGAAGACCCTGAATTTTCTTTGTAAGGAACCTTTGTGGTCTCTCCAGTTGCTGCAGGTGTTTGGAAAGGAACATACCAAAGGGAGCATTGCACTGTGTTATTGACCTGATGAGGGAAGAGTACAGGGGGGGTTATAAACTCTTTTTTTCTGGAGGCAATGCCCTTACTTATGAGATGAACAATATAAAATGCCCTTCTTACCACTGTGGAGAAGTGGCGATTGAAGTTAAGGTTGCTGTCCACCTGTGTACCCAGATCTCTCATCACTGATTGTGTGCTTAGGGTATTGTTATTGATGTGGTAGTTTGCAGGAACATCACCCTTGCCAAAGAAGATAATAATGCATTTTATTGTGATAAGTTTAAGATCATGACTGGCTCCAGTCATTAGTCTGTGTAAGACCTTCTTACATGATGTTGACATTGCTATGGGTTTCAATGATTGCTCTAAGTTTGCAATCAACAGCAAACTTTTTCAGCCAAAGTCCTTTAGTTTTAGCCTGTACTTCGGAGAAGTAGATTCCGAACAGTAGGGGTCCCAGAACAGATCTCTGTGGAACACCACTGGTTACAGGTCTGCTGGAGGAGGTGGAGTCCCCTATTTTGTCTGTATGAGTTCTATCAGTGAGCCAATTTGCAACCCACCTGACAATATATGGGTTGATACTCAGCTAGGTGAGTTTATTAATGATGCCTGCAAGTGGGATTATGCCAAAGGCCTTGGCTAACTCTAGGTGGGCTGTATGCACTGATTTGCCCTTGTATAGGGTTTTGGTGATTATCTCGAAGAAGTCCACCAAGTTTAACAGGCATGATCTCCCTTGAAAAAGCCAAACTGGGTGGGGTCAAGCATTTGGAGATTTCCTATATCTTTGTTAATAAGGTCCATGATGATTCATTCGATGGTCTTGCAAATAAGGCTAGTCAGGCTAATGTGTCCATAGTTCCTGGGGTCTGTGGATGCACCCCCTTTGTGCAAAGGGATGATGGTAGCTGTTTTCCCTTCTGCTGGGATGAAGCCAGTGCTTAGGCTGTGATTGAAAAGTGTGCTCAGTGGTAATGCTAATTCCTGTTTTAACCCATGTAGAACACAACCCAGGATGCTGTCTGGTCCCATAGAGGCTGTGGTTTTGGCCTTGGAGAGGGCATTTAAGACCTGCTCCTTGGAGATACTAGGCAGGGGGACAGGTGTTAGGGATGTTCATAGGTTCATAGGTTCATAGGCTGGTACTAGGCTATCTGCCCTAGGGCCTATACAAGCCTAGCCATAACAATTCCCTGGATATTTATTTCCACAATATTTACTCCCCTGGATCCCTGTCTAGCAGGGCAACTGACGTGATCCCCAGGGTGAATTTCCTATCTCCCATCCAATCATCAAGGTTCCTTTTGAAGAAGGCCAAGGCGGTGCTCTGCTTAACATGTATGGGCAGTCTGTATGTATGCTTGGGGTATATGTGGCAGGGACAGGGGAGGGAAGTTTTCACTGAATCTGTCAGTCAGCAGGTTTGCTATATCCACAGGTTATATATATGTACTACCACTAACTGCGAGTTCAGCACAAATCTGGGTCTTACCTTTGAGGTTATAGATGTAACTAAAGAATGCCTTGTGGTTATCCTTAGTTAGAGAAGCTAATTTGGATTCATAGTTAGCTTTGGCAGACTTCACTAGGAGTCTTATTTGCTTGTTTAAGTTGAGGAGGGACTGTTTCCAGTAGTAGGGAGGGTGGCTTAATGGTTAAGGTCTTTGCCTTACAAACACAAGGTGCAGGGTTTGAGTCTCACAAGGGATAATTGGCTAGGCTTAAAATTGCTCGCAAGGGCAGTTAGCTTAGTACTAACCTATGAACCTATTGAGACTGTTCCTTCCTACTCTTAGACAGCAATTTCTTTCTCCTGCTGTATAGCCTGTTAATGGCAGTTTTCCACCAGGCAGGTTTGTTTATCCTTGTAGATCTTGCTTTGGTTCTAGTAGGTATGGGGGAATCAATACAATTGTACAGGTGCTTGTATAAAGCATTGGTGTATAACTCAGCATAGGTGTCTGTTCCATTAGTGGTGGGATGGGCTATGAAGCTATTTATGCTGTCACATAAGAGGATGTAATTGGCCTTGGAGAAGTTTTTTAGTCTAGTTGTTGCTCAGAGGGGATTTTGTGTTTAGTTGCTGCTAAGCGGGGGGGGGTTGTGTTATAGTTACTTCTCATGAGACTGATTTGTGTTCAGATCTCATCAGGGATAGCCACACACTGGGAGTGGTGCAGCAGTCCCTCATGTCAGTGAACACTAGGTCCAGGATGTTTGAGTCCTTTGTGGGTGTGTCAACCAGCTGGTTCAGGGCATTGGAGTTAATAAAGTCCAAGAATCTTTGGGCAAGTGAGTTAGAACATGTATAATTTACCCAGTCTCTGGACGGGTAATTAAAGTCACCCAAACCAGGGTGTTTGGTTGTATATTGATTGACTCAAGTAGATCTGAGTGGATGTCCTGATTCATGGAAGGAGTCCTATAGCTGGCAATGACCTGAAGAGGGATCTTACCTACAGTTAATTGCACCTGAAGTAATTCAAGGGAATTGTGCTGTTTAACCAATCTAGAGGTGTATATATCTTTAATGAATATTGATACACCACCTTCTTTAATTCTCATACCTTCAGTTTGTGGTCTGAACATGCGGAAGGAAATGTAACCTGGTATACTGGGGTGCTCTCTGCAGCTTTAAACTAAGTCTCAGTGACTGCACAAATGTAAGCATCTTCCAGGGTGAGGGACTGATTCTAGTGAGTGCAGTTTCTGGTTTAGACTCCTAACATTTATTAGCATAACCTTAAGGTTGTTTTTAAAGGGTATTTTTACGTTGGGAAATTTGTTCTTGTGACATTGACTAAAAAAGGCACTATGGGGATGGCAAGAGGTATAGCCAGTAACTGAAATCCCAGGGTGACAGATGAAGGCCTTTTCTGGCAAATTATTGAGGTCTGTTGACCATGTCATCCCAGGCTGGCAGATACTGGATCCCCTTTGAATGACACCAGAAACTAAGCCAATTGTTGAAGTCAATCATTATTCTAGTGAGACTAATTTGTGATCAATCTCACTAGGGATGGCCACATACTGCGGGTTGTGCAGTGGCCCCTGATATCAGTGAGCACCAGGTCCAGGATGTTTGAGCCCCTAGTGGGTGTGTCAACCAGCTGGTCTAGGGCATTGGAGTTAGCAAAGTCCAGGGACCTTCGGGCAAGTGAGTTAGAACACGTATAATTTACCCAGTCTATGGATGGGTAATTAAAGTCACCCAAACCAGGGTGTTTGGTTGTATCTTGATTTACTCAAGTAGATCCAAGTTGGCTGAGTGGATGTCCTGATTCATGGAGGGGGTCCTATAGCTGGTAATGACCTGAAGAGGGATCTTACCTACAGTCAATTGCACCTAAAGTATTTCAAGGGAATTGTGCTGTTTAACCAATCTATTGGTGTATTTATCTTAAATGAATATTGATGCACCACTTTCTTTAGTTCTCATGCCTTCAGGTTGTGGTCGGAATGTGCAGAAGGAAAAGTAACCTGGTATAGCTGGGGTGCTTTCCGCAGCCTTAAACTAAGTCTCAGTGACTGCACAAATGTCAGCATCTTCCAGGGTGAGAACTGATTCCAGTGAGTGCAGTTTCTGGTTTAGACTCCTAATATTTAGCATCATAAACTTGAGGTTGTTTTCAAAGGGTATTTTTACATTGGGAAACTTGTTCTTGTGACATTGCCTAAAACCAGCACTATGGGGATGGCAAGAGCCTTAGCCAGTAACCGAAATTCCAGGGTGACAGATGAAGACCATTTCTGGCAAATTATTGAGGTCTGTCGACCATGTCATCCCAGGCTGACAGATACTGAATCCCCTTTGAATGACACCAGAAGCTAAGTCAATTGTTGAAGTCAATCATTTTTTGTTTGTATTGAGGTATCATCCTAAGCAAAGCTAAAATGCTGCTTAAGGCTAGGGACATACTTGTCTGAGACACATAATCTGAGAGCAGAGTCATGTCTCTCTCCATATAGTCCATTGAGGTATGTCTCAAGTTGTTCACACCAACATGGACTATGATGGTGACATAACAGCGTCTGTTGTTGAGAGACCTGAGTGCATGTGTGATGTGGTGGATCCTGGCACCAGACAGACAGCTGACCATGACCTTTTCCATATCCAACCTAGTGAGAGGGACATCTGTGTGTCTCACAACTGAGTCACTTATGACTAAGATGTTTGTTTTTGCGTTATGTCTTAGGGGCTTGACTGTTAAGACACTGGTGTGTGATATATTATGTGCACTATGTTCTGCAGTGGATGAATTATGTGAAGTGTGCTAGTGTTTGGGAGGTCTCTGATGTTTAGGTAAGCTTCTTGTAAGGACTTCCGCATACATAGGTTTATGTGTTGTAGGTTTGGTAGGTGCAAGAAGTGAGGTGTGCATGCTGACAACCTGTATAGTATCAGATGGACTGACTGGTGAGTGAGAGAGCCTGTATTCTAGGTTCTTGATATAGATGCACCTCTCTCATAATAAGTTTGTGTGGAATAGAAGAAGTGGGTTGTCAGTGTACATGAGGCAATTGCTACATTGCCTCATGATGCCCATGTTGACCAGGCTGGCTGGAGAAAATGTAGAAAATTGTCCATCCATAATACTAGGTAAGTTGATGTGGTCAGAAAACAGAGAGAGGACAGGAAGGAACAGGTAAAGTAGAGGACAAGAGAAGTGGACAAAAAATAAGAAGAGCTGGTGGAAGGCTCTGTGGTTGTACTTCAGGAGCTACACTGAATGTATCACCTGTCAGTAAGGGACAAACATGATAACTCACTGATGGAGCACCAGCAGAGTACTAAGGGAAACTTTGCAGGCAAACGTGTTTGTGTCTATAACCACCAACAGTGCCCACTGCTGCGAGGCAGTGCACAATGCACAAACATGGTTTGGGAGGTCTCTGTTGTTTAGGTAAGCTTCTTGTAAGGACTTTTGCATACATAGGTTTATGTGTTGTAGGCTTGGTAGGTGCAGGAAGTGAGGTGTGCATGCTGACAACCTGTATAGTATCAGATGGACTGACTGGTGAGCGAGAGAGCCTGTATTTTGGTTCTTGATATAGATGCACATCTCTCATAATAAGTTTGTGTGGAATAGAAGAAGTGAGTTGTCAGTGTACATGAGGCAATTGCTACATTGCCTCATGATGCCCATGTTGACCAGGCTGGCTGGAGAAACTGTAGAAAATTGTCCATCCATAATATTAGGTAAGTTGATGTGGTCAGAAAACAGAGAGAAGACAGGAAGGAACAGGTAAAGTAGAGGACAAGAGAAGTGGACAAAAAATAAGAAGAGCTGGTGGAAGGCTCTGTGGTTGTACTTCAGGAGCTACACTGAATGTATCACCTGTCAGTAAGGGACAAACATGAGAACTCACTGATGGAGCACCAGCAGAGTACTAAGGGAAAATTTGCAGGCAAACGTGTTTGTGTCTATAACCACCAACAGTGCCCATTGCTGTGAGGCAGTGCACAATGCACAAACATGGTGGTATTTAGGAAATGAGCACAAACTGATCTAAACAAATTAATCAATAAAAAGCTCAAAACTGAGCCTGTTCCAGCAACCTTTAATCAGATGAGTTCTAACTGCACACTCCTGCCACTAGTGTGCAGGAGAACCTTATCCAACAAAAGATGGCCTAGTTTAGTTTTCAACTTATACAAACAGAGCTAGAGTCAGTAGTTCTGAATCTAGTCTATGCTACAGCAAAGTGCAACAATTTCAGAACAAAAAGAACAGCTCAAATACGCAGTGGTAAAAAAGCAGTTCAAAAGTGCAACATACCATGAAAATTCTGCCTACGTTTTGCAGAGATCAGTAGATGGCTTGGATTTGCTTATGCAGCAAATGGGAGCAAACCGATTTAAACAAATTAACAAATAAAAAGCTCAAAACCTAGCTCTGTTCCAACAACCTTCAATCAGAGGAGTTCTAACTGCTCACCCCTGCCACTAGGGTACAGGGGAACCCTCTCCAACATAAGATGTCCTGGTTTAGTGCTCGAGTTATACAAACCAAACTAGATTTAGCAGGTCTGAATCTAGTCTATGCTACAGAAAACAAAGTGTAACCATTAAAAATAGTTCAAAATAAGCAGTGATATGGTAAAAATGCAGTTGAAAAGTGCAATATGCAGTGAAACATTCTACTTTAGTTTTGCAGAGATCAACAGATGGCTATGATTTGCATATGCAGCAAATCAGAGCAAACTGATTTAAACAAATTAACCAATAAAAAGCTCAAAACTGAGTCCTGTTCCAGCAACCTTCAATCAGAGGAGTTCTAACTGCATACTCCTGCCACTAGGGTACTGGGGGACCCTCTCCAAAAACAGATGTCCTGGTATAGTGTTCAGGTTATACAAACAGAGCTAGATTCAGCAGGTCAGACTCTAGTCTATGCTACAGCAAACAAATTGCACCAATTTCAGGGGGGAAAATGGTTCAAATAAGCAGACAAAATAAGCCTTCAACCAGCAATTCCCAGCTCAGAAGAGCAGAAGCTACCCTCTCCCCCTACGAGAGAGTTGATCAAAAACCTTCTTAATGTAAAATAACAGGCATGATGCCCAAGTACTTAAACCAGAACTAAGACACTTTTAGAATAACAGACACGCTAAGCCTTCAACCAGAAATTTTCAACTTAGAAGGATGCAAGCTACCTCTCATGCCACAAGAATGTAGACCACAAACCTTCCTAATGTAAAACAACTGACCTGAAGCCCAAGTGCTTAAACAACAAGTCTTAGAATAACAGTTACAACTTAATCAGGCTACTAAACCTTCTTAGTGTAAAATAATTGGCCTGAAACCCAAGTGCTTATACAGAACTAAGACACTTTTAGAGTAACAGACACACTAAGGCTTCAACCAGCAATTTCCCACTTAGGAGGATGTAAGCCACCTCTCCTCCCACAAGAGTGTAGATCACAAACCTTCCTAATGTAAAACAACTGGCCTGAAATCCAAGGGCTTAAAACAAAAGGCTTAGAATAACAGTTACAATTTAATCAGGCAACTAGCAAGCAATAATAAATGCAGCATAATAAATGCAATTGAACACTTAAGAACAAGCAGCAAAAGCAAAATAAAGTAATTGCTGGTGTTTATGGCCACATCTAACAGTGTTGAGTGAATACCTCAGTGTGGATTTGTGTCACATGCTTTGTACTTGTCAAGTTCAAAAGGATGATAGCTTTGTCATCATGCATGTCCTTGATGACCTCTTTGAGGACATCTAACAGATGTAACAGGCATGATGTAGCATTGACAACTCACACAAATCTCTTGCACACAGCTGAGATATAACTACTGTCCATTTAGTAAAAAACCCATGATGGCATGTTGGACTACCTCATAGATGAGGAGAGTCAGGATATGTCTATACATGCATGCATCTGGTGTTGTCCCTCCAACTCACATGGATGCATGTTAATATACACCGTTCTACAGGAAAATATTCTGTGTGGAGGGTGTGTTAAAGTGTACATTCAACCATGTCAGGAAGGTGTATGTGCTGAGTCACTTAATAGGCAATCTGTGATGTTGTCACAGCCCCATTGATTCTGTGTGATAGGCCTGGATAAAGGTAAGACAGTGCATACTGGCTATCCTGATCTAGCCTAGGGTGTGGACACAATCCCCCATGCATGTATCATTAAGAAACTCACCCACCTAGGATTAGCCCTTACACCACTAGATGGGTAACCAATTGGTTCACTGACAAAACACATAATGTGAAGGTTGGTGAAGCAACCTGTACCAGTAGAGCTGTTACCACTGGCATAGCCCAGGGATCTGTGTTTGTCCCTTTGCTGTTTGGACTCTATTTCTCGACAGTTCAGACTAAAGTATACGACCTTTGGCTTACCACTTTTGCTGATTCTTGCATACTGGGTGCACTCATTGAGTCCACCTATGATAATAACATACTACAGGAGGGGCTAACACAGACAAATGGTTGTTGACAGAGTCATACAGTCTACAGACAAATAGAAAAATGTGTCTTTATTTTGTCCTTCTGCAAAGTGGAATTCCCTGTTATTGACAACATTGACAACATTCTCACTATGCAGAAACCCAGTGATGCAAGCTCTGGGAAAACATGTAGATAGCAATCTGAACTTCAACCACCAAGTATCCATACTGTTAATGAATGTGTATGTTGTGCACATCATAAGGCATGCCATCGTATTCAGATCTGAGGATTATATTACAGCACTGTACTTGAACCTCATCAGAACACTAATAGAATATAATGCTCTCTTATGCATGTACCTCACCAGACACATTCAGCAGCTGGAGAGACCATAGGTGTTTCTCACCAAGAAAACACAGGGCCTACAAACCACGCCATGACATATGTGGATAGGTTGAAAGGCATATCACTGCAATCTGAATTGTATATGATGAGATGACTTCTGCTGGGTCTCCAGGCCAGTCTCTGACCCTGTTGTGGTGGAAATAGTGCACATTCACAAATCAGATATTGTTTATGACATCAGCAGTGACTGGTTCAGAGAATATGGTAATAACAGTGTCCCACATGCTGGTATAGAAGGCTCTGCCTGTCTAAGTACACATACAACAGAACTCTGTATGTAAGGCAAGTCTCACAGCTCAAGTCTGACTTAACGTGTCTCAGACAACACTTTATAGCTGATGACATCAGCAGTGTCTGATGAGGAGAACATGGTAATAACAGGGTCCCACAAAAATGCTGGTGTAAAAAGGTTCTCTGTAATGTCATGCAAGAGCACAAGCACACACACACAGACACACACAGACACACACACACGCACACACACATACACACACACACACGCACACACACACACACACACACACACACACACACACACACACACACACACACACACACACACACACACACAGATCTTCAGTTGACTGCAGTGAGAATAGAATATCTACTTATCTATGTACACAGACTACAGAACTCAGTACTTTACTCAAGTTCCACAGCACAAGTCTGATGTTTACAATACTGCAGGTCAACTTATAGTGGATGACATCAGCAGGGCATACTGGAGAGAAGATGTTGGGAGGCCTGCATGAAATGGATGTGTAGTCATGTGCAAGTATCAAAACACTGTCAATCCATGGGATTGGAATGGTAACTGTAGGATACATGCTTCTGCTCTTCAGGCTAGACACACACAGTTGACTGCAGTTAGAATATAACCCTGCCTATCTAAGGTACACAGACTACAGAGCTCAGTACTTTACAGAAGCATCTGCTTGTGAATGAGAAATAGATACTAATGTGCCTCAGCGCAAATCTGACTTTTACATGACTGCAGGTCAACTTATAGTGGATGACATCAGCAGGGCATGTTGGAGAGAAGATGTTGGGAAGGCTGCACAAAATGAATGTGTAGGCATGTGCAGGTATCAAAACACTGTCAGTCCATGGGATTAGAGTGGTAACTGTAGGATACACACTTCTGATCTTCAGCCTAGACACACACACACACACACACACACACACACACACACACACACACACACACACACTTGACTACAGTGAGAACAGAATCCCTATCTATCAAAGTTCAGAGACTACAGAACCCAGTACTTTATGCAAGTGCCATGGCAAAAGTCTGACTTTTACAAAACTGCAAGTAAACTTGTAGTGGGTGACATAGCAGGGAATGTTGGGGAGAAGATGTTGAGAGGCCTGCATGAAATGGATGTGTAGGCATGTGCAAGTATCAAAACGCTGTCAATCCATGGGACTGGAATGGTAATTGTAGGATACATGCTTCTGCTCTTCAGGCTAGACACACACAGATGACTGCAGTTAGAATATAACCC